>NC_030851.1:13965429-13991190 GCF_000208745.1 Theobroma cacao | reverse complement strand
TTTTTTCACTTGTTTCCTTGAATTTTCACACTTTTCCCTTGAATTTTTCCACCTAGGGTTTTGTTCTTCCTTTTTCTTGCTTCTCCTTGGTGAGGCCAACCATAATGAAGAGAAATGGGCTGGTTTTGTACTAATTTATAAGGAAAATAATAAAGAAATAAAAGCTTGACACTTGTCACCTTACCATTGGTCCATTTTTAAATTCTTAACTATTAAGCTTTCTTTCTCCACCACATAAAATATTTCAATTATCCACAATATAAAATATTAATGGATGAAATCCATGGGCATGACAAGTGTTGGGTGTGTAAATTACAATTTTGCCCTTGGGTGGCAAATGACTATTTTGCCCCTTATACTCGAAAAAATGTCGAAATTAAAATTTTTCACCTCTTAAACTCAAATTATGTTCTAAATGGTCAATATTGGTCAAAAACTTCTTCCAACATTCCAATTTTAACCTTAGGTGGAAAAATGACCATTTTGCCCTTACATTATGAAAATTCCAATTTGACTCCAAATCGGTCTTCGAACTCCGAATCACCATTTTAAGTCATTTTGGGGTTTTAAAATTCTCAATTTCATCTTAAAATCACTATTTGGTCTAGTTCGAGGTTTAATTCAACTTAATTGTACCATTTGGTACATTGTCGTCCTTTAACGATTTTCGAGGTACCCAATTAAGCAAACATGCATTCTTATGTAGGAATGGCATAATAAACATATTGTAGAGCTGGGCTTGACAGTTTTACTCTCCAAAGAGGTTATGGAGGTAAAAAATACTCAAGTCTTTTAATATATGGTTTGGGTTTGAAGTTTGGAAATTATTGGAATTTAAATGAAATATATTTGATAACTTGACTATATATGGTGCCATTGTCGACTATGGATATGTTTAAAAACATGGTTTGACTTTTTGAAACATGGTAGTAGTCGACCATCTCAAGAGTATAGTTGACTACGTCTTTTGTGAAACACATTTCTAAGCATTTTACACTTGAATCTAGTCAACTCATTTACAATGGTAGTTGACTGTGTCTTTTAATTTGTCTTGAAAATTTTATTTTGGCTTTCAAAACATACTTAAATGAACTTTGGCTTTGTGAGAAGGCTTGGAAACTATTTTGAGGAGTAACGTGCATTAGTTCAAGAGTTTATTTTAAAAAATTCATTTGTCAGAAATCAAGGCTTATATTTTGAAAAATCAAAAACAATATTCTTGAACTTGTGAAAGTGTATATATAAGATGAAGGATTTAGTGTTGGATGACTTATGTGCAAGTGTATGCATGTATGATATGAACAATGTGTGACGCAACATGCCACAATTAAATGTACAATCATATATTCACATAATCAATCAAACAATGAAATCAACAAATACACATATATTCACATAAATGCATACAAATATATTCACATAAATGTTTAATCAAATTATCAACAAACTATTCTAATCTCAAATATCAAAATTATTATAACTATACAGAATCTATGTTTCAATCATTCAAGAAAGAATTAGTAGCATCATTAAGCACAAGATTAATATGTTGTTTAAGAGACATTACCAATAATGTAGAACACCATTTGTTGAGATCTCACCAAGCTCATTTGTTGAAGATTTCAAGTGCTTAACCATCATAGGCCAATGTCAATGATCAACTCCCCTTTAAACATTCATTAAATTACTTCCAACAAAGAGAAGGAGTTAAGTGTAACACCCTGTACCCTCGTTTAGAAGTCAATAAGACCCTATCGATGAGACAAAGGGTCACTTGACGTAAATTTAAGTGCCAAAAAGTAGTGACCGGTGAAAAGAATATTTTAGAATAAAATAATATTTTATGAATAAAATAATATTTTATGAGTAAAATAATATGAAAATATTAATATTTTATTTATTGTTGACATTAGTCAGAAATGAGGGTTATGTGACTAATCTAAGTGGAGGAGAAGAAGTAAAGAAGGATTTTGAAGAAACACAATGTTAGTTGGGCTTGCATGTCTTTATTAAATAAAGCTAGCGCGGGTAAGTATTTATTTAAATATTATGGTGATATCGCAGTGAAGTGCAAACTTTATATTTTGTTTGTACACGTGTAAGGGAAGGAAAATGGAAGAGAATTGGAGTTTAAGAAATGTTGAAAAGACCAAATTGTAAAGGATAAAAGTTGAAAGGTCACACGGTAAATAAAGAAAAGTTTGAGGACTTATGTGTAAATTTTAATATTTGGAGTTAAATGGGAATTTACTATCCAAGGAAGGTTAGATTATGTGGAATATGAGATATACATGTGAAATTTATTATTACATGCAAACTATGGTGTGCAATAAGGAAAAATTAGTGGGGGACATATGGGACCCCCACCATGTGAAGTAAAAGAAAGAATAAGACGAAACTTTATTGGCATGTTGATAACTCTATGATATAGAGTTATTTGAGCTCGATTTTGATAATAATTTGGCTAGGTTTTTGTAGTAATGCATAGAAATTAGTAAGTTTTATTTAATTATTTTAAATTAGTTATTTTAGGCGAGTCAATGTTATTTTGGTTAATTTTATGCTTAATTTGGTGTTAATATGTTTAAGATAGGTTGTTATTGATTTATTTGTGCTTTTGTAGGTGTGATGAAAGAAGAATTTTAATGGAAGAAGGAGAGTTATTTCAAGGTGCAGACTTTCAATGTACATGTTTTGGTATTTTAGCTATAACTTTCTTTAAAGAGCTCTAAATGAATCTATTCTTTGACCATTGGAAAGCTAAGAGAAAGATCTACAACTTTTATGTTTACCACTTTACCCATTTCAGCTTGTATGATGGTCAAAAATCTTGTCAAAGATCTACAATTTTTAATCTAAGATTATGATTGAACTCAATATATTGTCTGAATTATTTATCTCTCTTTTACTTATATTTGATGGATTTAAGTTGTTTATTTTATTATGTTCTTAATGCTTCTAATTGCTTGATCACCAATTAGATTAAATTGGAAACCTAGGTTAAACCTTGGTGAAGGAGATTTAGGTAGACCTTGAATAAAATAGCGTATGATCAAATACACTTAGTTAATTAGGTAGTTTGATTTGCATATAGGATAGACATACACCTATAAGCCATACGTAGTAAGGATTAGAGTACAAACTTAATGAATCTTTCTTCAATTTAATTTGCATAGATATATAGTAAATTAATTGGGAGAGATATTTTTATAAGAAACTCGACAGAGACTTATAAATAATTTAAGACTCTAGGTTAGCAACTTGATCCATTAAACTAAGTTAAGAGAGAGAGACATTAATCAGATAAAGTATTGAGGAATATCATAATCTCAGGTCTGTTAATCACTAGAAGTAAAATTTGCTTATATATTAGTTTTAGTTTTAGTTTTTAGTTTAATAATTTAAATTTTTCTTTTTAATTTTAATTTGTTTAGATAAAATTAAGGTGTGTTAATTTTAGTAGTTACCTGTAAGGATTAATTCAATTCTCTGTGAGATCGACACTCTACTCATCTCTATATTATCTTTGCGATACATACACTTGCGTAAGTAGAAAATTCAACATCAAGTTTTTGGCATCGTTACCAAGGAATTGATTTTTAATTCTTTTTTGTTAATATTAATATCAGGCATTCTTAATTTTAATCTAGACTTTTCTTTTCTTTAATTTTATTTTATTTTTTTGGTACTTTTGGTCATTGTATGTGAAGAGCCCGAAATTTGGAAATTTTTCCTTTTGATCCAGAAATTGAAAAGACTTTTCGAAGACTTCGAAAGAAAAATAAAAAAGTTTCTGCTCCAGGTAAAACAAAGGCTGATCAACAAGAGGAAGAGACCAAGCCTTGAAGGGATTATGCAGTCCCACAAGTACAAAATCTTCACTCTAGTATTCGAAGACCTCCTATTCAAGCCAACAATTTAGAAATTAAGCCATCAATTATTCAAATGATTTAGACTGTTGTTCAATTTGGGGGTTTGCCTAATGATGATCCGAATGCTCATATAATAAATTTTTTGGAAATCTGCGATACATTCAAGGCTAATGGTGTTACTGATGATGCCATAAGATTGAAGCATTTCCCTTTTTCATTGAGAGATAAAGCAAAGAGTTGGTTAAATTCGCTTCCTGTTGGTTCCATTAATACTTAGGATGATTTGGCTCAAAAATTCTTAGCAAAATTCTTCCCACCTGTAAAGTCAGCAAAAATGCGGAATGATATTACTTCTTTCACGCAATTTGATTCTGAATCACCATATGAGGCTTGGGAAAGGTATAAGGATTTGATGAGAAGATATCCTCACCATGGTTTACCTAAGTGGCTGCAAGTTCAGACTTTTTATAATGGTTTGCTGGGACATTTTAGAACTACCATTGATGCTGCCACTAGGGGTGCACTTATGAGTAAATCCATTGATGAGGCTTATGATTTACTCGAAGAGATAGCTTCTAATAATTATCAATGGCCATCTGAAAGATAGGGTACAAGACAAATTGCTAGAATTCATGAATTAGATGTGATAAACACTGTCTCTACACAATTGGCCTCTCTCGCAAAGAAAATAGATAAACTTAGTGTTAATGCTGTTCAGAACTTCTTTATGACATGTGAATTTGTGGGGAAGGACATTCCAATGACAATTGTCCCATCTATTCTGAGTCTTGTCAATTTGTTGGAAATACGCAACAGAAGAATCCTTATTCCAATAATTATAATCCTGGTTTGAGGAATCATCCTAATTTTTCTTAGAATAACAATCAAGGGTCCTCATCAACAGCTAAGTCAAACTTTCCCCCTAGATTTCCATCTAGAGCCCCTATGCCAGAGAAAAAGCCTTCAATGGAGGATATGTTCATGCAATTCATTGTCACGACCCAATTTCCAAGCCATGACCAGCACATGGGCCTAATGGACGTAGCCTACTAAGCCCAAGCAAGCCTATCTATATGACCTGTTTATCATTCCATCAAAGTTGCTAAAGTCACATTTCATAATTTCAATTTGAAATATTGATAACGATTGCCAACTCGTTGTGGCATTACCAATCAAAATATACATATAAGGTCTACGGCATACATCTTAGTACTTTACATCACATGTACGTATTTATAACAAAAATGACTCTGGGCTTCCAGCGGAGTGACCAAGGTGAAGGTGTGGCTACGGAATGCCAAGATACCTACCAAGGAAATGAATCTACAAGGACACCTCGACCTAGTTACCGACTGCCTCCTGATTTGAAAACATGAAGTTGAAAACGGTGAGTATAAACCTATTTAGTGAACAAAGGAAGGGAACAAACAAACGATAAGGAAAATTTATAGAAAACATGATGCATTTATTTTCAAAAACTATGCAATTTAGTTTAGTTCTTATTAAAACCCCTCATTAAACCCTTAATGAGTTAATTACTTGACGAAAAGGGTCCATGCACCACAAAGGATTCGAAGAGTGAAAACTTTAATAGTATTCAAGCAAGTCAAGTCAAGTAAAACGACGGGTCCTGGCTATAGCAGAAAGGCATTCTCGCTGTAGCGAAATTTGGCTCAAATTGTCAACTGGCAGAGGGTTTCTCACCAAACCCCCTCATTTCAAACTTAATTAGTTTATTCCTTGATGTTGGAAGTCCATGCTTAACCATGATGTTAAAGAAATGGAAAATGTGGCAAAAACCAACAAGGTAGCATGCTGGACAGAAAGTTTCTCGCTGCAGCGAGATTCAAGAGGCAAAACAGAAAGTTTCTCGCTACAGCGAAATTCAAGCAGCAAAACAGAAAGTTTCTCACTGCAACAAGAATGAATCTCGCTGCAGCAAGAAGCTTCAACAACTTTCTCCCTGCAATGAGAATCAAGTTGATGTAACCCTCCAAACTCGAGAGTTTTTCGATGCAGCAAGAAACAGGACACCAACAACAAGTTTTCATTCTCTCAAGAAAAGGCCATTTAGCTACAAAGACAAAATCAACTTGAACATGCTTAGAAATTTCCAAGGTTCAACATGCAAGATTCACATGTATTACAACCATATACCATACTCATGAACTTTCTATAACACACATATATATATACATCATCATGCATACCATCCCATCATCATCAGCTCATGTGCACTCCCACACGCACATAATTGGGTCATCATCAGCTCATGTGCACTCCCACACGCACATAGCTGGGTCATCATTATCACATAAAAAGGAACATCTAATGCATATTATACATATCAACATATGGTGATAACACATGAACCATTTATATGGCACATTTTCACAAGATCAAAACATTCACCAAAGGCTTGTTCCTTAGGTAGATTTTTAAGGAAAAGTTGGATAAAATCATTCAAATGTTTCACCCCAAATTCATCTATATTTCCAAAGAAATTTTGAAATGTAAGTTCACTCACCGGTATTGGTTGAACCTTTAGTCGACTCTAACTTCCCTAATGGTCCAATTTGGGCTGAGAGGCCTCATTGGAACCTATCACACACCAAAAACATCACATCCAATCCAATTTACATTAATATTGCTCCAAAAGCAATTCCCCAAATCAAGCTTCAATAGCCCTTTCTATCTACCTTCCAATTACCATTTGATTGGTTATTTAGTTTCTCTTCTTTAGTAACACTAGAAATAGATAAGCAACTTCAACAATAACATAACTCATAACTTCAATTACTAGCCATTATTAGTAACTTAAAACCACTCCTAATTCATCATTCACCTTGGTGGATTGTAATGAAATTCTCTTTCAAAATTCTTCCAAGCTATTATAGAAGTTCCCTCTTTCTCTCTCTCTAAACACCTAGCTAGTGAGAGAAAGTAAGGAAGTAAGATTTTTCAAGGATTTTAAAGTGAGAGAGTGAAAGAGCACAAAGGTTTTATGCAAAAGTGCACAAAAGCATGAAAATTGGAGCTATCTTGAGAGAGGTTATGGAGGTTTCATAACAGGCTTCCATGGAAGGGGAAACAAACATGAGATGGAAGGAAGAAGAAGAAGAAGTTGCTGGAAAATATGAGAAGAAGCTGGTGGAAGATGATATTTATAGCTCAAGCTTATCCAATTTTTCATGCAATTACAATAATGCCCTTAACAAGTTAGCTTTGTCTTCCTCCAATCTTTTGTGCAATCTTTTTACTCTTTTAACACTGAGACAAGGTCCATAATAGCCTAGAAATACTCGGGTTTACGAAAACTTAAAAATTTGACCTGAGATGAAAAATGATCATTTTGCCCCTATTTTGGAAATCATCATTATTTTTATTTCCTTATTCATTTTACCCTGATTTTCATCATTCCTTTATGCCTTAGGCCTTAATATTGTTTGAAAGCATACTTCTAAGGGCTCACTAAGGAAATGTCGAAATTACTCCTGGCCCGTGTTATTGCATCTACATCTAATTACGAGCCTATAGAGGTCGAGGTCTCACATTCATGACAAAGACTGATGCATTCATAACAAAGACTGATGCATTTATGATAAGGACTGATGCCTCCATTCAAAATCAAGCAGCTTCAATTAGAAATCTTGAGATACAAGTAGCCCAATTTGCTAGTGCTTTAAATACTAGACCTCAAGGTACCTTACAAAGTAATACTGAACCCAACCCAAGAAGAAAAGGTAAGGAACATTGCATGGCAATCACTCTCCGCGATGGAAAAGAGGTACGTAAAGAGGTAAGTAATCAAGCATTAAATCCTGATATTTCAATTCAATCCGATGAGAAAGAAATTGAAAAAGATGCTGAAAAAGAAATTGTGGTTGAAAAATCTGCTGAAAATTCAAAAGAAAAATCACAATCTGCCCCCACACCTCCACCACCTTTTCCTCAACATTTTCAAAAGCAAAAACTTGACAAACAATTCCAAAGATTTCTTGAGGTATTTAAAAAACTGCACATTAATATTCCTTTTGCTGAAGCTTTAGAACAAATGCCAAGTTATCTTAAATTCTTGAAAGACATCCTGACCAAAAAGAAGAAATTGGAAGAGTTTGAGATAGTTGCACTTACTAAAGAGTGCAAAGCTATAATCCAGAATAAGCTTCCACCAAAGCTTAAAGATCCAGGGAGTTTTTCTATTCCATGCACTATTGGTAGTTTTAAAATTTCTAAAGCTTTATGTGATTTAGGTGCTAGTGTTTCAATAATGCCTTTATCTATTGCTAGGAAACTTGGATTTCAAGAGATACAACCTACTACAATTACCTTGTAGTTAGCAGACAGAACAATCAGGCACTCAGTTGGGATTATAGAAGATGTTTTGCTTAAAGTTGGGCATTTATACATTCTGGTAGACTTCATTGTGCTCGAAATTGAAAATGATGTTGAAATTCCTCTTATTTTGGGAAAACCATTCTTAGCTACGACTAGAGCACTTATTGATGTGAAGAATGGAAAAATAACTTTTAGAGTTGGAGAGGAGGAAATGGTATTTAATTTGTTCAATGCGACTCAGTATCTTTATACAGATAGTTGCTACAAAGTGGATTTAGTCAATGAAGGTAAAGGTAAGCCTATTCCACCACCTTCAACAGAGCAGGTGCCAATTCTTGAAACAAAACAACCACCACTTTCTAGCTATCTTGATTTTGTGGTTGGATAGCGAGTAGTACTTTCTGATTCACAACTCCATCTTTTGCCATGGAATCTTAGATCATATTAGGAGAACAAGTTTAAGGTAAAAAAAATGCATCCTTATGATGTTATCGAGATTTATAGTGGACTTACCGGATCAGTCAAGGTCGATAAAGAAAATCTCAAGCCGTATAAAGTAATACAGAATGGGGTACCATAGTCAAGCTAGTGACTATAAAGAAGCGCTTCTTGGGAGGCAACCCAAGCACTCTAACTTACTTTCTTTTTATTTTTTTATTATTTTATTTATTTAATTATTAAATTATTAACACCTTTTTTTATTTTGTGCAGGTTCATAAAAAATTTTTAAAAAAATTCAAAAAAATAAAAAAAAGGGGTAAGTCACGACTCCCACTATGGGAAGCCGCGGCTTCGTAGGGGGTAAAGAACGTGAGCCACGGCTCACCAAGCTCGAAGTCGCGGCTCCGCAAAAAAAAAATCAAAAAATTTTCAAAAAGAAAAAGTGTTAAGCCGCGACTTCTCAGACACAAAAGATGTGAGCCGCGACTCACCAGGCTCGGAGCCGCGGCTCACTCTAAAAAAAAAAAGGAAACCCATAAGCGGGCCCCTCTACCTTGAAGTGGGCTGCCAATTACCCACCACCCTCAATTGGGCTACCAACATTGGGCAGCCCACTAACCCAACCTAAATTTTTTTTATTTTTTATTATTCATGTGGACTACCCATTACCCATTTACCCCCTTACCCACTTACCCACTAACCCATTTACCCATTACCCAACAAAAAAAAAATTCCTTTATTTATTTTCTTTTTAGTTATTTTATTATTTATTGTATATCTCTACATTAATTAATCATTTTTTTTTTGTAGTAAAAAAAAATCCTCCAAGTGGCAATGAAGGTGATAACAATAAAAAGGTGGATTAGAGCTTCTCGAAAAATTCATCCAATCATCAGGGGAGTATTCTTTACTTTTTCTTTATTTTTTCTAACATTGAAGACAATGTTTAGTTTAAGTTTGGGGGGGTGAATTTATTTTTCTAATGGTGAATATTTTGTAAAGTTTTAAATTTAATTTTATGTGCATGTTTATCTAGATTTATAAATAATTTAGGATTAGTTGGTAAAAGAATTTAATTTTTGTTGAATTTTAGGAATCTAGAATAAAGTTGTGCCAATTTTTTTCAATGATTTTTTTTATCCAAGGATAATAACTAGTTGTCTTGAATTTTTAGCCTTTGGTGAATAAGGTTTTTGTTTGGATTCATGCTAAATTTTTTGTTAAGTATTATTGTTAGGATGTGATTTCCACAATTTTGAGCACTATATCTTTTACTTTGAATTATTATGAATATTTAAAGAAGGTATATATTGATGAGAATTTTAGATTATGTCATGAATTCTAGAATTTACTTTATTTTCTCTCGAGACAAAATCCTAGGCAATACTTAGTTAGGGAGATGATCTAGGCCATCTTTGGACCGTTTGAGCCTAAAAAGCCAACCTTGTTAAATTATTATCCCTAATATACCCCTTTTGAGCTTAATTTCCCTTTTCTTTGTTTAACTACATAATAATTGAGCTTAGCCTTAAAATTAAATTTTCAATTTTGCAAGCCTCACTCCTAAGCATGTATATTATTTTAGGAAATATAAATTGAGCTAAATGTTGAAAAAAAGTGGAAATGTGACGTTGATGTGAAAAAAAAAAAGAAGAAAAAAAGTTCAAAATATGAAAAATAACCCCACTACTAGACTTGGGAATTCGTGTTTTCGTGTCTTAAACGTGTCAGATAGTTTAGACACGAAACACGTTAAGGCTAAACACGAACACGACACGTTTAATATTCGTGTCTTAAATTTAAAACACATACATGTATACGTTTAATACACGTGTAACGCGACACGACACGATTAACACGTTTTACATATTTATTAAACGTGTCAATATACGATACGATACGATTAATAACACGTTTAACACGATTAACACGTTTAACATGATTAACACGATTAGCACGTTTAACACGATTAACACGTTTAACACGATTAAATAAAAATATTTATAATTAAATATAATTTTATTATTTAAATTTAAAATCTATAATTATAAAAATAATTATAACAAAAAAACAATAATAATAACATCAAATATAATAAAATTTAATATAAATAACATACATAAAATTCATTATCATATATAAGGTTAAAATACACATTAAATAATNTTTATATAAAGTTAAAATAGTCTTTAACTATTAATATTTAATAGGTTAATAAACATGTCATGTATACACGTTTAAATACGTATACACATTTAAACACGATAACACGATTAAGTAAACGTGTTTAAACGTGTTTTAAATGTGTTTGTCGTGTCTGACACGTTAAGACACAAAAATTTTCGTGTTTTAACGTGTCAGACACGATTAGACACGAAAACGTTAAGGGTAAATCCAAAACCTGTTTAACCCGTGTCTTCTCGTGTCGTGTTAACGTGTCGTGTTCAAAATTGCCAGGTCTACCCACTACCTACAATAAAAAGAAAATAAGTTTGGGGGTGTGAAATTGTGAAATTGTGAAAAAAAAAGTGTTGGATGAAAGCAAAGTTCAAATATGGAAGAAAAGGTGCACTAGAAGAAGGAAAATAGAGCTTTATATATAGGTCCTAGAATAATTATGTGCTTAAGGTGATTTGAGCCACATTAATATCCTTTATCACACCTTGACCCTAGCCATACATTACAAGCTTTATAAAGTCCTATTGATCCCTAACTTTGTATTGGTCTACATTAGTGGAGAAAGAGATGAAAAGTAAACCTATGAAAATCTAGTACTAATTTGAAATTTGTGTTGGCATAAAGTCATCTGGATATCATGATGTTCTTGGTAAAAGATTTCAAACACACACAGAAATCCATTCAAGAATGTGCTTGCATTAAAATTGAAACATGAATTTGAATGGGACCTTTATTTTTCCTTAGATTAATGATTTATAGACATACTTTTGAGGAAATTATAAAGAATCATTGAGTTGGTGCACTTTATCTCTAGTAGTAGTAGTAGTACTAATTATATTTCTTTAACTGAATTTGATTTTCGTAAGTTAGGTTCTTTTCTATGTTTTTCTCGAGGACTAGCAAAATCTTAAGTTTAGGGGTGTGATAACTCTATGATATAAAGTTATTTGAGCTTAATTTTGATAATAATTTGGCTAAGTTTTTGTAGTAATGCATAGAAATTGGTAGGTTTTATTTAATTATTTTAAATTAGTTATTTTAGGTGAGTCAATCTAATTTTGGTTAATTTTATTCTTAATTTGGTGTTAATATTATTAAGATAGGTTGTTATTCATTTATTTGTGCTTTTGTAAGTGTGATGAAAGAAGAATTTTAATGGAAGAAGGAGAGCTATTTCAAGGTGCAAACTTTTAATGTACATGTTTTAGTATTTTCACCATAACTTTCTCTACAGAGGTTCAAATGAAGCAATTCTTTGACCATTGGAAAGCTAAGAGAAACAACTTTCATGTTTAACACTTTACCCATTTCGGCCTGTATAGTGGTCACAAATTTTGTCATAGTTGACATACTGCAGCAGTCCTAGAACAATTACGATTTCTGTTAATTAATTTGGCAAAACTGAGACTTACATAGTCTGATAAGGAAATCCCAGCTGAAATTGACTTTTTCCTTCACCAAACTTGGCCTAACTCTAAAGCCTATAAAAACAACCTTTCGAAGGACTTAAAGAGAGAAAAAAAACACTGGATTAACAGCTGATAGTCAAGCTACAGAGTCATTGAAGGAATTTGAAGAATTCAAGGAGATTTGGAGATCAAGAATTCATTCCTTGGTTTTTTCTATCTTTTTGTTATTCTTTTATTCTTTTGGTTTTAATGTTTATATTTTATTCGATGATGATGTGACTTGATGGGAAACTAAATTTTTAATCTAAGATTATGATTGAACTCAATATATTGTCTAAATTATTTATCTCTCTTTACTTATGTTTGATGGATTTAAGTTATTTATTTTATTTTGTTCTTAATGCTTTTAATTGCCTGATCACCAATTAGATTGAATTGGAAACCTAGGTTAAACTTTGGCAAAGGAGATTTAGGTAGACCTTGAATAAAATAGAGTATGATCAAATACACTTAGTTAATTAGGTGGTTTGATTTGCATATAGGGTAGACATACACCTATAACCATACGTAGTAAGGATTAGAGCACAAACTTAATGAATCTTTCTTCAATTTAATTTGCATAGACATATAGTAAATTAATTGAGAGAGGTATTTTTATAAGAAACTCGACAGAGACTTATAAATAATTTAAGACTCTAGGTTAGCAACTTGATCCATTAAACTAAGCTAAGAGAGAGAGACATTAATAAGATGAAGTATTGAGGGATATCATAATCTCAAGTCTATTAATCACTAGAAGTAAAATTTACTGATATATTAGTTTTAGTTTTAGTTTTTAGTTTAATAATTTAAATTTTTCTTTTTAATTTTAATTTGTTTAGATAAAATTAAGGTGTGTTAATTTTAGTAGTTAATTGTAAGGATTAATTCAATTCTCTGTGGGATTGACACTCTACTCATCTCTAAATTATCTTTGCAATACGTACACTTGCATAAGTAGAAAATTCAACAACACATGTAATGTAATTGGTGCATTGGTGGTCAAATGAAGAAAGAAGAAGGTGAGTTACATATGATTTGAATGGGTCAAAGAATGACTAAATAAAATATGAAGTAAATGTAGTGCATGGAATAAAGAAATCAAGGAAAAAGGATGGCAATGCAAGGTGGAAGGCAGAAGGTTGTAAAGCCTTTTGGCCTTGTGATTTTATCATATAAAATACAAGGAAAAGATGCCAAAAAGCCATTAAGTCTTGGGCAATCTGCCCATGCAAAGAAACTGAAGTGAAAAGAAAAGAAATAAAAGAAAAAGAATAGTCAAGAAAGGTGACGGGTGAAAGGTTCAAAAGCTTTTTGACTTGCAATTTTAACCACAAGAAAGGAATAAGGAAATTGCCAAAATAACCAATATTTGGCAAGCCGCCCATGAGAGAAGAAAAAGAAGAAAATTGAGTGGTGGGACATTTGGGAGAATCCAACCACACCAAGAACGGCAAACATTTTTGCCATGAGAAAACCGTACCTTAGAGAAAAAAAGAGATAAGATCGGCTTGGAAGGAAAGGAGAAAGGAAGAAGGGAAGAAAGAAAGAAAGGAGAAAGGAAGAAAGGAAGAAAGAAAGAAAGGAGAAAGAAGAAAAAGGTAAGGAAGGCAAGTAGAACTTTGACTTTTCGTTGTGATTTCTTGAAAAAATGAGTTAGTAATTGTATGAAAATGTTTGTGGCAGCAAAAGAAAATCGTGCATGTTGGTGAATCACAAGGAATGTGAGATCTTGCTAACAAGGAGCTTGAGATTTCTTGGTTTTAGATCTAGTTGAATTATTGAGAAAAGGTAAGACAATTGTGGCTTGATCCTTGATTGTCTATGCTAAATGATTGTGGGTAAGAATTTATTAGTTGATTTGCTGCCATGTATAAGTACAATTAAGTGAATTGGGTTTGAATGGTTGCTAGGAAGCGTGTAAGTAGAAGAAGTGTGCTGGGGTGGCATGTTGGATGAATAACCGGTCACCGGCAAGTAGGATTAGTTATATACGCACTTGAATTAATAGCGACGTAGTGTCCCGCTATTTCCATATATATGTATATATATATATATATACATATATATATATATATATATATATATATATATATATATATATATATACGTGTTGATTTATTTTAAATGAAAATTTGTGGAAAGCATAAATTGGTAGATACCTTAGAAATTTGTGAATGTTAANAAAATTTTGTGGAAAAGCATAAATTGGTAGATACCTTAGAAATTTGTGAATGTTAAAAGTATTTGAAATTGTTTTGACTATATACGTAAAGGATATTAAAACTGAGAAACAAGCTTTTTACCACGATTTGTATCAAAATGTGCCTTATTATTTGTGTGATGTGCATTCATGAATAAAATCGCATATTCACCATGCCATTTTGATATTAAGACCTCATGCAAAGGTTTATAATGTAAAGTCTTACAAAAAGGGGGTTTTTATCATGTTACTAGGATCGGTACTTTGGACATAGTTTTGAAATAAGCTTTTGAGAACTTAACTGGGTTTTAAAATGATTTTATTAAACCAGGAGATTCGATAGTAGGTCGGATGTCACATCAAAAAAATGTGACCCTTATGCACAAGTGAGCTCTAGCTAGAGAACCTTTGAGTCATCGACAAGCTGTTAGGCGTGGCGAGGGCCACGACCTGTGATATATATATATATACACGTGGCTAGGCCACCAGCGATACACGAGATTGCGATCGCTTGATTTCTTTGATGTCGGCCAATATCGTTGAGGCTGCCATGGCTATGGGATCCGGTGGAGCGAGGCTCCTGGATGTTATTGCGTAGAAACGGGTCCACGAGTTCTTTATTTCATCACCTACTCGAGAGTAAAATCTCTTTGGGGTTTTCAACTCCTATTCCTACGCATGGTGAAAACTATAAGGTTTTTAGCAGCTTCCCTATTTATAAATGACGTGGATTTAATCCCTTGCGTACAAGGTGATTTATGAACTTGCATATGAGTTTTGATAATGATTAATTTTAAGGGAGCATGCATGTATATATGAATTTGATTTGGGTAAAATTATAAAAAGGGTTTCAATGGTAGACACTTTTATTCACAATGAATTTGATATACATATATATATATATGGTTTGAAATAATTATCTTGTATTTAAAAGGAATTCTTGGTTTTACATATAAGGCACACATCCTCTCTTTAAGTTAAATTGTTCATAATTTTTTATGTTTTTAAAATTCAAATTCTCTGCCTTTAGCTTGTTTCCCATCTACGCCCTACTCACGAAGTTGATGATCACTGAGTCTGTGAGACTCACCCCCTTATTTCCTTTTGCAGATAAGTGATCAGCGTAAGCGTGTTGTCCAGCATATCTTGGCTCGCTGCGACATAGGTAATGGCATCTCTTAGACTTCTACTCCGAGTCACTCCACTGCATAGAGGTTGTTCTATGTAGTTAGCTAGACTTGTAAAATTGTTAATCTAATGAATATGTCTTTGCTAAAGACTTTGTGGTTGAGTAATGAATATTAAGTGTAATGTTCAATTGTTGGAAGCTTATGGATATTAAATAGTGTCATCTAGTAGCGAAGTATTAATTGCAAATATTTATCTACATTGAGTGAATGATAGTATCCTTGTCACAGTTCGATCACATACGTAAAAACATATTTGATTTAATTAACAGGAATCTCAACTTAGGCTTGTTCGGGATTTGGCGAGTTTACTCGTAAGTTTCGAATGCTGGTAATGATCGGGTTAAAGGTCGTTACATTAAGTAGTTAATCACATTAAAGCATAGTCTTACCTTTCCTTAGATGGATCATGTGACAAACATGGGGATAGATAATGATCATATGATATATGAGTATTTAAATAGAATATTCAACATGTCTGTCTTATACTCATATATTCAAGGAACTAATAAGGCATGAGTATTTAAATAAATATTGAAAATATGCTTCAAATACTTATAATTTCAAAAGTATATGCACATTGGTTCTAATGTTCATCCAAGATATCATCCAAAATTAATTATCAGTTTCATCATATAATGTCCAAACACTATCAATCAATCATTTTACAATAATTTTTTAATGATAGTTCAAAAGATAATTTCTTCAACAAGAGTATATCATCATTAGGTACCCGTAACAAGTATTTTTCTCAATTTTATAAGACATGTTAAATTAAATGTGTAAGAATTGATAATCAATATTGCACATGCTAAACCTCAATGATCTTCATGATAAATGACTGATTTACTTTACCTCTTTCTTGTGCTATTGACTTAGATCATGTATGCTCCTCTTAAAAAGAAAACTCAAACATTTGTTTTTGGTACTAAATTTCGTTAGGTCCTTTATGATTAGTAACCTTGGTTTTTTTGTGAACCTTATCAAGTTCTATCATCTTTCCTTATGGAAGTTTGGTCCCTTGGGAACCCATACATATCTACTTACTTGATCTCTTTGTGTAATAATTCTATAAGTGTAAAATAAAGTAGAATGTCCAAATTTGAGACATGAAGTGCATCTAGAAAAATCATCATATATATTTTTCATTTTCTTTAACAAAGATATTCTTAAGATGAGTTTCTTTTTGTGTAAAGTCATAGCCTAACCTTTCCTTATTAAAGAATGCTCTTTGGAATACCAACATGTCACCCAATTTTTGTTGGCTATTTTGAAACTTGAAGAGTGTGTCGTGCAAACTATCATATTTCTTTTTCAACAAGTCAATTTCATTTCGCATGCCTTTCATATTGTTTTCTATCTCAGTCCTTACCTTAACTATATTTTCATTTTCAACTTTAAGTTTTCTTATAATGTCCTTGTATTTGAAAATTCTCTCTTTAAATTTAAACATAAGATCATCATAAGCATCTTGTAATTCATTAAATGTATAATCATTTTATTTATAAATGTATGAATCAAGATTATGAGGGATAGGATATACCTTGTAGTCATCTAGTGCCATGAAGCAAAGGTTGGCAATTTCATCACTTTTTTCATCCTGTGAGTCATCACTATCACTCCAAGTCACCATCATTGCTTTCTTCTTAGTGTTTCTTTTGGTTAAGCACTCATATTTGGTGTTACCAGGCCTTTTACAATCATAGCATATCAAGCGATCTCTTGTATGCTCTTCTTTGGGCACATCCTTCCTTATAGGTTTTTCAGTTTTAAAGTTCTTCGTAATGAGCCTATTGAATTTTCTAGCTAGCATGACCACATCTTTTTCATCTTCACTTTCACTAGTTGGCTTCTCTCTTCATCCTCAACTATAGATTTAAGCCTATTTCCTTTTTCTTAGTGTCATCCTTTTTAAACTCCTTTAACTCTCATATTTCAAAGTCATTTCATATGTGAGTAAAGATCCTACTAGTTCTTCTAGCTTAAAGTCATTGAGGTTTCTAGCTTCTTCTATAGCTGTCACTTTAGGTCTATAAGATTTAGGTAAGCTATAAAGAATTTTCTTTACTTATTAAGCATTAAGGAGTTCTTCTCCTAGAGCTTTTAAACCTCCAACAATATTTGTGAATCTCTTGAACATCTCATTATTGAACTATCCCTCTTTCATTCTAAAAGCCTCATAATTATAGGTAAGCAATCCAATTTTGGATTCCTTGACTTGATTAGTTCCTTCATAAGTAGTCTCTGACGTATCCTAAATTTGTTTGGCATTTTCACACATTGACATCTTATTAAACTTACTAGCTCCTAAGGCCCAAAGAAGAGTATTCTAAGCCTTACAATTATTTGAGTTAGTTTCTTATCTTTATCATCTCATTCTTTCCTAGTCTTAATCATTATTTTGCTATCTACCTCCTTATATGGAACATATGGACCATATAGTATAACATTCCAAACATCTAAGTCCATGGATTGAATAAACATTTCCATATGTTTCTTCCAATAAGAATAGTTACTACCTACAAAAAAAGGTGACCTTTAGATCAATTGCCTTTCACCAAGTACAGTTGTCGTCACCTCCATTTTTGTCAATTTGAGCTTTTATAATGGATCTCTCAAAAGTAATTAGACCTACAAAATTTGAGATCAAGCTCTAATACCAATTATTAGTGTAGAAACGTTAATAAACAATCTATCAAAAGGAGGTGAATTGATATATTAAAATTTTCTTGAAAATCTAATTATAAAAATCAAAACTTTTTCACCCAAATATATTTTCTAGCATCAAAATCAAAATTCCAACAATAAATCATTAAGCATAAAAATAATCAATCAAAGTAAAATATTTTTCCTAAGTTTAAAAATTTCTTGAAAATCTAATTAAAAAAATCAAAACTTCTTCACCCAAATATATTTTCTAGCATCAAAATCAAGTTTCCAACAATAAATCATTAAGCATAAAAATAATCTATCAAAGTAAAATATTTTTCTTAAGTTTAATTGCTAGCTATAAAAGTAAAGGGAAAAATATTTTCCTAAGTGTGAAACAATAAGTCAATATAAAACTATTTTCCTAGGACAAATATAGGCAATGAATAATAATGTAGAAAATTAAAAATAAACACAAACAATTTGTAGTGGTTCTATTTTTTCAATGCACACATCCACTCTCTTAGTAATCAAGGAATTTCAATTCACTATCAAGGACTCTTACTTTTTAACGGGACAAAGTGATAACACTCACACAATCCACAAAGTGATTCTTGCTTTTTAATGGGATCAAGCGATAACCCTCACAATAACTTTTTCACGGGATCAAGCAATAACCCTTACACAATCCACAAAGGGATTCTTGCTTTTTAACGAGATCAAGTGATAACCTACAAACACCTTTTCAAGGTTAAGATAGAACCTTTATAAGATGTGTGTACAAAGGAGTAATAGCAAATATTTGCCTCACAAATGCTGGATGCTAAAGATTTTAGCTTGGGTTTAGTGAGAGAAGAAATATCAGCTCAAATGAAACAAGTATTCAACTTTGTAAGCTCGATCGAAGACTAAAAAGATGCTAGAGAGTAAAGATGAGTTTTTGAAGGTCTCTCTAGGGTTTGAAGCTTTGATTCTAGTCTTCTCTTGCTTCCAAATGGCTCAAATGCAGTTATTTATAGTTGGGGCAAAGTTTGGAGCCATTAGACATAAGTTTAAATCAAATCAGACCATTGCTGAAGCTTTGGGGGTCAACTACAATACTTCTAAAGTCGAATATGTTCTTCAAATTTCTCAAATTCGGCCTCCATAGTTGAGTATAACCTTCATCTACTTGATCTTTTTCCCGAGAACGTGTATTTTGCAAATTGAGCTGCTATAGTCAACTATGTCCGTGTAAAATTGACTTTTTGTCGCTTTTGACTTGTCAAGGTCGACTATATCTATTTAAAACTTGATTTTCTTGAGCTTTTTGGAATAGGGTTGACTATGGCTTCATAATCTTCAAGTTTTGCACTTTTTCAGTCTTTGGATCAACTCAAACTTCTCTAATATTGACTATTGACTTATGCATTAAGGTTTTCTTAACTTTTGGCCCTTCTCACCAACTATTTCTTCCTTGCCTTATTCCTATATTCGAATAACATTTCAAGGCGTATTTGCTCTTGCATTCTTAGCTGAATATGCATTATTTAAAAGCTTATACGGTGTTCTATAATGATGCATGGCGTTTCAAACATGTAACCTTAAGAGATTAAAAATGTATTTGAGATAATTTCAAATACTTGACATTAAGTTCAAGATAACATGTGATTTTTTTCAAATTCAAAACATGATGTAACTCAAGACTAACACCCAAGACAAAGCAGCAGACTGAAGTAAAAGCTCTCAAGGAAGGGTAAAAAACCTTAGGCGACAAACTAAAATAGAAGAGAAACAAAAAAAAAAAGGTGAGAGAACTAGAAAATAGCAAACCCCAAAAAACCCTAGGTGGCACATTGAAGCAAAAGCTCTACAGAAAAGTAAGAAACCCTAGGCAGTAGAGTAAAGAAAAAGAAAAACCAAAAGACAATAAAACAATGGAAGAATTGTTATAGAATAGCAAAGCAAAAAGAAAGAAGAAGAATGAAACCACAAAAACTAACGATGAGCAATTGAGCGATTCAGTCTGTTCGGTCCGTCATACTTAAGGATCAAATTGATCAAATATTTTTAAAAAATCGACTAAAATCAACCAAACATAAAAGAGGATCAAACCAACCGAACTACCTTATTGGTTTGATCAGCTAGCTTTTAGACTAACAAGACCAAAATTTTACCCTTTTTTTTTACAAATTATAATATTAAAATTTATAAACTTTATCCATAATTATAAAATATGAAAAGCAAATTAGTTTTGAAAATATATATTTTATATAAATTTAGAACTAATATCTATTAAATTTTATATATTAATATATATATAAATCTATATATAATATTAATTTGATCTTTTGGTCAATTCAGTCTAAAATTTTAAAACCGAGAATCAACCAAATAAACAAATTGGACAAATAGACCAAATGGATTAATTGGACCGAACCATTTTATTCAAATTGCATTCGGTTCAATTGGGTCATTGGTCCGATCAAATTTTGCTGAGCCCCAACAAAAACATTCTCAACAATTGAAAGGAAAACCCAAAAATACCCTTGAGATCTAAAAAATTGTCATTGACACGTGTCAATTCCAAGAAGCACATAATTTAAAGAAAATATCAAGAATACTGTTGACATCTCAAAAAATGACATAGAATCGTATCAACTTTCTGAAGGGTGTTTGTGGCTTAAAATCAATATACTTTAGATAAAATCGTAGGCATTTAGATAACAACTTTTCACTGTTACAAAATTTCATACTAGAGCAAATAATGCTCCAAATATAGTTGCAAAAGTTGTTGTAAAATTTCAAGCTTTATGTTCAGATTTTTCAAAAGTAGTTTACAGCAAATTCGTCGTGTATAAGAGACAACAACGAAATAGACATGAATTAAACGAACCCGCAGGGACCGGCCATGATCTTCTTCATCTTCCCAAGCAAATACATATATACTCGTTTTCAGTGACTTAAATTAATTATGTTCTCCTCCTCCCCATTGATGTCGAATTTCCATCAAATAGTTGATCAATCAACCCCTCAATGTCTTCTGGCTGATACTTTATGTATTTCTCTGCTTGTCTACCGTAATCAACATATGACTTGAATCTCCCCAGAAAGGACCTGTATGCTGGAATCACCACGGCCGATATCGAAACTATAAGCTCCGATTGAAGCTGCTCGTCGCTCACCACCCAAGTGCTCTGCGTTTTGTGGATTTCATCAAACAAAGTGTTGAAGTTCTTGAACCTTTCTTTCAATATAGTCTTTGACACTTTCCCATTCACTTGCAAACCCTCATGGTTTATGCACTGTAGAACCTTGCTCCATGTTTCTCTTTGATAGTTCTTATGGTACCGCCTTAGGTCCGTAGTTCGTTTCCGCGACCAAGAATCACCCATCATTTCATAGATCTCCGCGGACCCTTTGACCTTCTGCAAAATATACCTCCCATTATTCATCAAGAAAATGTAACGCAATGCTGGGTCCCTATACAGCTTCGATTTCATGTCAATGTTGGCATCTAACAAATCCATGACCATCATTAACTTTACTGAAAAGGGGGAGGCTCTGGGGCTCCCATCATCTTTGATGGCATTCTTGGACTCCTGCTCCTCAAATTTCTGCCTGGTAGATTCCTCCATCTTGTAGTGCTGTTGGAATACTTGCTCTAACGTGTCTTTGTACTCACAAGCGTATTTTAGATAATTCATTGTATAGCGAGTCAAGGGGTGAACTGCACCACTGGCCACAGGGATTCTCCCATTATCACTCTTGATTGAATTCTCAAGCTGACAGAAAATGCTCACCGCGGCTTCACCGACCCTGCATTGTGTCACAGATGTCTCGAATATCAAATCCGGGGCGGATGAGTCATCACCAAAATCCCGATTCAAATCATGCAATGTCTCATAAATATCTAAAAACTTGAATAGTTTCTCCGTAGAATATCGTTTGGTCAACACCACAGCATTTGCAAAATTAAGAAGCCTTACGGTCACGAATGTTGCGTGATCGCTGAACAATCTCTGAGCGATCAAAGGATGTTCTGAAAATACCGAATTGCAAAGCTTGCGTTCAGCGGAAAAGAAATTCGTGGAGCAATGCTTGACAATTTGAATCCAATTAGCGATCTCTCCTTCAAGTGATTCCCAATGCATCCTTTGAACATCGTCCACATTGATATTCTCGAACCCTTGCTTGTTCAACTCGACATCCAGTGCTTTTAGCCTCAGACCACTGTAAGAAATGCAACATTCCGCCTCGTACCCTGCAGAGATCATTGCGGTGGCTATTTGGTTCATGTTGGAGATTGATTCCGGTGAAAAAGATGGAAACTCGTCCTCTTTTTTGGAGTCGGATTCGGGTCGGATGCATCGATCCAACTCGTGATTGGAGTTGAAGAAAGATTGCTTGGGAGTCTGTGGAGTTTTTGGATCTCTATTTATGTTGCAGATTCGTTTAGAATTGTCCAGGAGAGCACAGAACTCGTATCCCAATAACAACATGGCTCGATGGTGAACAGAGCCTGCTTGATTAAAGCAAGAAGTTGCACTTGAATCAAACGGGAATTCATCAAGACTTTTTACGATCCTCGAAACGCGGCTTATAGCTTCAAAAAATGAGGGATCTTCCTCCTGGTTTTGGCCAAACTTTGCTGATGCTTCCCTCTGTTCATATCCTGCAATCCTGGTCTCGACCATCTTCAGCAATGGCTCGATAGAATTCGGAATTTCTGGGGCTTTGCATTTACCTCCATCGGAATCTAACTTTTCAATGAATTGATCAACCTCTTCCAGGATCTGATCATGCTTCAAATCGGGTTCCAAGGATAACTCAGCTGGATTTTGATTCTCATCACATTCCTTTGGCTCCGGACCGTCTAATTGAAAACTAACGGACTCTGATATACTATGGCTCCTTCTTTTGCCAATTCCAGAGAAGCTACCAGACTTTTCAGAGTTCAGGTTCTTCTCCATGGTAAGGTCTAATTAGCCAGGCCAACCAAAACAAACATTATTATTTTCTTTTTTTTATCTTTCTTGCTTTTGTGAAGAAAAGATAGGTTTAGCCGATTAAGAAATATCTTAACGGAAATAGCGGGAATTGATGCTCCGTGTTTTTTGTCATTTGTTTAATTTCTTTTAATTTTTACTTCTCTAAATTGTTTGGAGGGAATCGATAAGAGAGGGCATGTGCTGCTTTGTCTTAGTTATGGCCGTTGGTTTTTGGGAAGTTGTAGTTCACCGTTGACCGTTGACCTGGTGAGAAGTTGGGTGTGTGTGCTCTCCATGTCGTTTCCCCTCCTCCCACTGCGGAATAATGCATTTCCTCTACCAACCCGCTGGTTTTTCTGATGCACGTTGTTCATGTGGGTAGGGAAATGCGCGAGAATCTGAGGCCCGAGAAATAAATGATAGGAAGCAAAGATACTGATTATGGAGTAGATTTATCCATGGAAATTAATTAAAGTAAGAAGTTGTTGATATTGGTCTAACGTGAAAGTGGGATTGGGCTCATGGACATGAGAAGATACTATAACTAGTAGAGGTCGAATAAAAAATATTTGGTATTTGTATTACCACATTATTTGCTTCCAAGTTTCTTGCAATGTCCAAACTCATCGAGATCACAAAAATCACAATGATAGGAAGGTTTTTTGCGATTGGAAATGTTTGAAGAGGCAACGAGTTAAAAGTATTCCTTATAACTTGATCATAAATGGCATCTAGTAATACATCATGACCATCCAAATATCAAATATCAATTTGACAATTGATTTATATTCGTAGATCATAAACGGTATCTAGTAATACATCATAACCACCCAAATATTAGAAAATCAATTAAAAAATTTGACAAAGCCCTTCAATGATAAGCCTCTCAGTACAATATGATCTTTCCATCAAATATCTTGAATATGTCATAAAGCATGGCTCAGTGTCTACTAATAACATTTCATATTAGTTCTCATAATTCATGACTAACCTTATGAATTAAGGAAACTAACTTCCCTCAAATTCATCATACTTTGATCAAAAATTTTATACAAGTTAATCAAGAATTGAGAACAAGTGAGATACATCCCCTCATATCACTTAGGGTGATGAATCCTTTCTTGACTACTCATTCACCTTCGCATATTTCATGGCCTGCCTAAAAACACCTTATTTAGATATCTGGTCGCCTCCAAACCCATAGAGGTGAAATCAAAGTATGTCATTCCCCATACAAGATGATTGGTGTCTTAAGTCCAAAGACTAGTTGCACGACTATCATATGAGAATATTTTTCATAGACACTTGAGTGAATTACCAAATAGAGTTCTCATAGTGGGTCATATTCAGTAAACTTGTTCTTTAACAAGCACCTACATGTTATCCTCAAGTATCCAATATACTTCAATCTATGAGATCGATTGCTTACTTCCTATGTAAGGAGGCTTAACATGTACTAGTCTTTGAATATTATCAATGCCCTGCCTTGACAATACAATGACTAGGAACAATTTTAGGAACATGGCTTTGATGCATAGTGATCTCATAATTGTAACAACTTTACAATTCTCTTGTAAGGCCTTTATGTTCCATGGGCTTCATCCAATTAGTACTTAATAACTCCATATTATTGCACTAACATGAAGAAAAACTTCTCTCACATATAGTTATGCGATAAGTATGCATTAAATGACAATCTATATCCTATGACCAATCTAATTGGCTCAATGGCATATACCAACAATTTCTAGTGTCAAGAGTCGTGCAAAGAGCACAGTTTCAAAGTGGATAATTGTCACCAACCAAAAGGTTAGGGAACAAGAATAGAGCTAGGACTATCCAAGCAATGAAGAAAACATGGAAAAGAATAATCATAATTTGATTTGGTTGCAGTAAGAGTTGTAAAGATAAGATTTGCAGAAGAACTAGTAGATGACGAATCTTTGCGCAGTGGAAAAAACACAAGTCTTAGGTTATGTTTGGTTTGCGGAATACGTTGAAATAGAATAGAATAGTTATTTTGTAGAAATAGAATAAGATGAAAATAGAATAAAATAGTTTTTGCGTAGTTAGGTATGATAAATGGAATAGGTTAAGAATAATTATTATGACTTATTACAGTGTTTAGTTTGGAATAAGAAATGAATAAAGTATAAAAAGATAAAAATACCATTTGTTATATACATATGATTATTTATTTTTTATATTATTTTTAAATATTACATTTTTATAATTTATATAAAAAATTCATAATTTATAATTTAAATATTAATATTTTAATTATAATTTAGTAATTAATATTTTAAAATATTAATAATTAATTTATAATTTAAATGTTATTATGATTATTTACTTTTATTTTATTTTATTTTTTAAATATCAATCATTTATAATTAATTTAAAATACTAATAATTAATCATTTAAATATTAATATTTTATTTATAATTGAAATGATATTATGATTAAAATATTAA
>NC_030851.1:13874797-13964116 GCF_000208745.1 Theobroma cacao | reverse complement strand
AGAAAATCACATGTTCTTCAACCACCCTCATTTGGTCGAATTTTCTATAAGACATGTTGATGATGGATTTGGTTGTATTTCATGTTATTTAGCTAGGAATTGATGAATTATGGTGTTGGATATCGAAACCGGTTATTGAAAAATATAGTTCCTTTAGAAAATGGCTTGATGGAAAATGAGAAAATCATAGTAAATGGACTTGGATTTGATTCCTAATGATATATATGGATTTACGAGACTATGTAGACATTGATTAGTATGTTAGTTCAGAATCGGAATGAATTTCGAAAAAAGGTGAAGTTAATCAAAAATCAAGTTCATTGTAATGCTTTGGTGTATTAGATTATTGGGAGTGTAATGAATATATTTGGAGTTGAATCGGATGTTTTGCTTAAATAAACGGTGTATAATTCGAATTAGGTCGAATACAAATTCATTCCGATCACAATTAAACCCACATAGAACACCATCTTTAAGTGATTATTCGGACAACTCTTATTCAATGTCATGCATTCATATAGAGCCTGAAATAGTTTTATAACAGTTTGGTACAAATATATTAAATTACGTGTCGTGTATTATGTATAGGTGGTGAGCCCTTTGATAAGGCTAAAGATATTATGCTCGAGAACCAAGAATAGGAGTACTCCAAACTCCTGCTATTGTGAGTAATCAGACTTTCATTTTAACTATCTAAAGTAGTTTATACTCGTTTTTATGTTTTAAAGAAAAATGAATTTAAATTGCAAACTATTATGTTTTATAATTGAAGTGTTGATTAAACAAAATGAGATTTATAACTTGTTTTGAAATTGAATATTGGTTTTGGAAATTGAGTAAGTGGAGACTGTATACTTGTGTTATATATATGTTTTGACATATGGTTTGAATTGATGGCTTATGACAATGTCACGACGCGGAACCTCCCTCGGGCCCAAGACAACAGCCCGCGACGTCTCGATTGATACTCATTACCTGGAATACCAATCGGAACCCCGTAAGGCTTACATATCAGTTTTAAATAATTTTCAGACATTTTCGGCTCAATTAAATCAAAAGACAAAAATATAGCATTTTTATATAAAACAATATTTATAGAAACACGTGTAAGTAATCTTTTGTAACCTAGAAGTAAAATAAATTGATACATACAATAATTTACAAAGTTATAATGTATAATAATAATTACAATGACAAGTGGCCCATAAATACACCAAGTGTTGGTGATAGTAACCTATTGTCTGTGTGATAGAGGGGTCAACTGGAATCCTCGACAAAATCGGGTATCTACAAGCTACCACAGGCCTGAAATATTTGGAAAGGAGGTGGGTGAGATTTTGCAATCCCAATGACTAAACAGACATTATCATAAATATCTAAAGGCGAGTAAAATGGAGGCAAGTTTAAACAACAAATTACAAACCATTTCATAAGGTTTTCAATTTATTTCTTAAACCATAAATATTTGTAATTTACCAAAACAGTTGTTAAGGCTTCTGACTTTTATTAAAAACAAGGCTCAAGCCAAAACTAATCCTCGGGGATACCTTGGCCGAGGCATCTAATCGAGTCCGCCAAGGTTGTTAAGATATTTACATGCTAAACACATGTTAGTTTTGAAAACAAGTCGTTCCTTGGGGTTGACCGAGTTACACATTCACGTGGGGATTCGATGTGAAGTGAGCTCTAACACTACCCCGGGAGTTACCCTCCTCGCCTCTACAACCGGAGTAACTATATAACCGGGTTTACCGTGCCCCTCTAATAGGCAGTTCACAGAAACCCGTCACTGCAGTGACTAAACCCACCAATTTCAATAAAATTTCTACAGTATAACGTGGCTTTTATTAATTAACCCAGCCTGCATAGTAAAAGACAGCTTACATAAATTTTCAATGCAATTATAACATATAGCCACATATACTTATATATCATAAGCCATTCATAGGAAAATATATATTTCACAATAATTGACAGTCTCCAATTACTCAATTTCATAATCAACACAATATATTTTTATTTGTCACATTTATTTCTAAACATCAAAAATCCCATTTTAATCTCATTTTCTTTTCATAAAATCCATGAAGAGTATTTAAAAATAAACTCTAGATAATTTACAATAATAATAGGTTTACTCACCATTTGTACAAACTAATTGCTTTTTAGGTGCCCCGATCACTGTTCGTCGGGTACGACTTCCTTGTCTTTACTGGAAGGCTCTCCTCCTAAACACATTGCAAAATTTACCCAATTCACCACATTGATGCTAAATCACTATATAATTGACTTAAATCCTATACTAATGCATGGTATGAAATGCAATAGCCTAAAACGGCTTAAACGCGGTATTAACCTATTTTTGGCACTTTGCCCGATAAATTGCTAACGCGCTCCATTTTAGCTCTAAATCATCCCATTCTCTCTCCAACATTTCTAACCATTAAATATCAGCCAATAACCTTCTAAAAACAACAAAATCAGCTCACTCCCTTCCTTGGAAAATTCGGCCAAAAATGGGACATTAACTCGGTTAATTTTCTACTTTGTTTTTCTATCACGTTTAATCGTTTTTCATCATTTTCTCTTCATTTTCCTTAGAATAAAATCAATTCATCATCATTGTACAGCATTGAGCATCCAGCCAAGAGTGGGTATTGTGAAAATTTAATGATTTCTTGCCCAATTTAATTTCTAAACACATTTAACTAACTAAAACTATCAATTTAACTAAAAATCAAAACCTAAAAATTTCAATTTCTCTCCCCTAGAATTTCGTCCAGCCCTTGATATCACTTTTTGATCTCTCTCCTCAAGCATGCAAAATGGAAATAAAGTCATAGGAAAGATAGAAATCAAGCTAAAGTCGAAAAATCTTACTGTTAGACGCGTAAACGGTCGAAAAACGCGATTTCCCCTTTGAATTTTCTAGTTTTCCTTTGGTTTTTCTCTTTTCTTCCTTTCCTCTCTATTTTCTCTCTTGTTCTCTCTTTATGGCCGGCCATCACTTAATATGGGGTTTAAATGGACTGACTTTTCATTAAAATAATATTAAATCATTAAAAAGTGTCATGTGTCACTTTCCCATTGGCCTATTTTTAAAATTTCATCCATTAAACTTCTATTTTTCACCACTTGAAATACCATAGTTATTCATACCAAAAATAAATAAATCCTATAATTTTGACAAGTTTTGGGTGGTGAAAATTACGGCTTTTACCCTTAGGCGATAAAATTACCGTTTTGCCCCTATGTTTCGAAAATTGCCGAAATAGAAATTTTTCACTTCCTATCATTAAATTATACTCCAAATAGTTAATCTTGGTCAAAAATTTCACTCCATGATCAAATTATTATCTTAGGTGGCAAAATGACGATTTTACCCTTAAACATCAAAATTTCTAATTTTTTCCCCAAATGAACCCTCGAACTCCGAACAATCATTTTTAGTCATTCCTAGACTGTAAAATATTAAATTTCATCCTACGATTCCTATTTAAACTAGTTCAAGGTTAAATCAACTCAAGTGTACCGTTAGGTATAATACCGGGTTTGACTTTCCTAGCGAATAACATGCTACTCAGTGCCTGTATGTCATGACATGTGTTTATAGGGTCGGGTTTTACAATTCTACCCCCCTTAAAATAAAATTTTGACCTCAAAATTTCACTTACTAGATTCGACAAGTAGATGCGGGTATTGGTTCTTCATCTGATGCTCTACTTCCCATGTCATTTCCTCCATTCTAGCACTTTTCCACAACACTTTGACCATCGAAATACTCTTGTTCCTCAATACTCAATCCTTTCGATCCAAGATACTCACAGGTTGCACCTCGAACTTCAAATCATCATGCAACTCGATCGGAGGTGCTTCGAGGATGTGAGAAGGATCTGGCACATATTTCTTAAGCATGGAGACATGGAAAACGTTGTGGTTCCGATCTAACTCTGGAGGTAGTTTTAACCTATAAGCCACTGGTCCAATTCTCTCAATGATTCGAAATGGTCCAATATACCTCGGGTTAAGCTTTCCTCGCTTCGGAAATTGAATCACACTTTTCCACGGAGAAACCTTAAGAAAAACTCTATCATCGATTTCAAACTCTAAGTCTTTTCTTCGTTTATCTGCATAGCTCTTTTGCCTATCCTGGGCTACCTTTAGCCTCTCTCGTATAACCTTGATCCTGTCATTAGTTAGATCAATCAATTCCATACTAACTAACTTTCTTTCACCCACTTCATCCCAACAAAATGGAGTACGACATTTCCTTCCATATAAAGCTTCGTACGGTGCCATACCAATGTTAGACTGGAAGCTGTTGTTGTAAGCAAATTCCACTAACGGCAAGTGTCTATCCCAACTCCCAAGAAAATCCATGACACAAGCCCTCAACATATCCTCCATAGTCTGAATAGTCCTATCTGACTGACCATCCATCTGTGGGTGAAAAGCAGTGCCAAATTTCAATTTGGTTCCAAGAGCTTCTTGAAATTTCAGCCAGAATCGAGAAGTGAATCGAGGATCTTGGTCTGACACTATAGAAACGGGAACTCCATGTAGCCTCACAATCTCATCTATATAGAGCTGAGCCAGCTTCTCAATAGAGTATGTACTATGGACAGCTAAAAAGTGAGCGGACTTAGTCAACCGATCTACGATCACTCAGATCACATCCTTTCCCCTCTGTGTCTACGGCAATCCCAAAACAAAATCCATAGTTACATGCTCCCATTTCCACTCGGGAACAAGTAAAGACTGAAGTGTACCTGCTGGCCTCTGATGCTCCGCCTTAACTTGTTGACATACGAGACACTTTGCTACAAATTCTGCTACGTCTCGCTTCATACCTGGCCACCAATAATTCTCCCTAATAGTCCTATACATCTTGGTGCTTCCAGGATGTAATGCATAAGCAGATGAATGGGCTTCTTCCATGATCGCTTGTCTCAATTGGTTTCCCTCAAGAACACAAACTCGGTCTCTAAACACCAAGACGTTATCTCCTCTGAATTTGAACTCACTGACTCCTCTATCGGTCAATTTTTGAATTTCTTTTCTTAACTTCTCATCAGACCTCTGAATGTCTTTGATCTGATTTAGTAACGAAGGTCGCACAATGAAGCTTGCCAATAAGGATCCATCCTCACCATTTCTCAACTGGACCCCAAGAGATTTCATCTCTAATAATGCTGAAAAATAACAACTCTGAAGTGCGGCTAAAGACGATGAAGACTTACGACTTAAGGCATCAGCTACAACGTTCGCCTTTCCCTAATGATAGTCTATCACCAAGTCATAATCTTTTATCAACTCCAACCATCGTCTTTGCCTCAAATTAAGCTCCTTCTAAGTGAGCAAATATTTTAAACTCTTGTGATCAGTAAATATCCAACAATGCTCACCATACAAGTAATGCCTCCAGATTTTTAAAGCAAACACCACAGCTGCTAACTCTAAATCATGGGTATGGTAATTTGCTTCATGCCTCTTTAACTGTCTAGAAGCATAAGCCACAACTTTTTCATTCTACATCAGTACGCACCTCAACCCTAACTTAGATGCATCACTGTAAACTACAAATCCCTTACCACTCACAAGAAGTGTTAAAACGGGAGTGGAGGTTAACCGGTTCTTTAGCTCTTAAAATCAATTCTCACAAACATCATCCCACTCAAACTTAACTCCCTTACGAGTTAGACGGGTCAAAGGAGCTGCTATTAAGGAAAATCCCTGAACATACCTCCGATAATAACCGGCTAATCCGAGGAAACTACGAATCTCCGTCACCATCTTAGGTTGCTCCCATTGTAAAATTGCCTCTATCTTCTTAGGATCAACATATATTCCAGCTCCCAATACTACGTGTCCCAAGAATACCACTTCCTGTAACCAAAACTCACACTTCGAAAACTTTGCATACAACTGTCTTTCCCACAAAGTCTATAATACTATACGCAAGTGGGTAGCGTGCTCATCATTATCTCTCGAGTAAACCAGAATGTCATCAATGAACACAATAACAAACTTATCCAAGTAAGGGCGGAACACCCTGTTCATGAGATCCATAAAAGCTGCCGGTGCGTTAGTTAACCCGAAAGGCATGACCAAGAACTCATAATGACCGTACCGAGTCCTGAACGCTGTCTTGGGTACATCCTATTCTTTGATCCTCAACTGATGATACCCAGACCTCATATCAACCTTAGAAAACACTATAGCTCCCTATAATTGATCGAAAAGATCATCAATCCTCGGCAACGGATACTTGTTCTTAATGGTCATTCTGTTAAGTTGTCGGTAATCTATACATAACCGAAGTGTACTGTCTTTCTTTTTCACAAATAAAATCGATGCTCCCCACGGAGATGTACTAGGGCGTATAAAACTCTTGTCCACTAACTCTTGCAATTGTACTTTCAACTCTTTCAACTCTACCCAAGCCATTTTATATGGAGGAATAGAGATAGGAGCAGTACCCGTAAGTAAGTCAATGGTGAATTTGAACTCACGATCTGGAGGAAGTCTTGGTAATTCATCAGGAAGTACATCAGGAAACTCACTTACTACGAGACATTCTCTAACTTAGGTTCCTCCCTCGATATATCAATCACGTGAGCCAAATATGCCAAATATCCCTTTCGTACCAATTTCAAAGCTTTGAGGGTCGAGATTACACAATACGGGTAATACTCGACGCTCCCCCGTAAATACAACTTCTGCTCCCTCTAAACTCTAGAGAATAACTTCTTTCTTAAAATAATCCACCTTTGCTCGATGAGTGGACAACCAATCCATACCCAAGATCAAATCAAAGTCCCGAATCTCTAAAGGGATTAAATCACCCATAAATTCTTCTTCCCTAACTTGAATACCACAGTCTCTATAATATGTATTTCTTACTAACCGTTCGCCTAGAGGAGTAGGCACTATAATTTCTTCCTCTAATGGTGACAAGTTCCTATCTGAGAATGATGCAAATGATATGCTCACGTATGATCTATCGGAGTCCGAATCTATCAAAACATGTGCATCTCTATCAAACACAATCATAGTACCCGTCACTGTGCTAGGTCGAACTCGGGCTTCATCCTCAGTCACTGCAAAAACACTAGTTGAAATCTGGAGCTGTGGTCTGGCAGATGGCTGCTCTGGGGTATTACTCCCCATGCCTGATCGTATCACTAGACCTTGTCTAGACTGTGATCCCGAAGTGTCTCTTCGCGGTATACTAGGACAAGTCGGAGGAGTAGAAGTAGCTACTATACCTCGTCTCAACTGAGGACAATCTCTCTTGATATACCCTTGTTGGCCGCATTGAAAACACGTTACAAGCTTTCTACATGACCCAACATGAAATCCTCCGTAATTACGGCATCTGTCCAATATTCCTAAAGTCCCCCCCCCCCCCCGATTACTCATCACTGGCCGATCAAATCTAGAAGATCTCGACTGTGACTGTTAAGATGGAGGTCTAGTGGATGCCAGAGACGCTGAGGTAGTACTTCCTGCAGTAAATGTCGAATCTCTACCTCTCTTTAAAGACTGACACGGGAACGTAGGCGTATTCCTTCTCTTTGCAAACTCAGCTTGGATCCGTCTATTCTTAGTGGCGAGCTTCTCAGCTTGTAAGGCCATCTGCACAACTTTCTTATATGACTCATTGCCAGTCACTATCATACGCTCCCGTATCTCATTACGGAGTCCCTCCTCAAAGTAGTTTACCTGGTCTTGCTCCAATCTCACCAACTCAAGTACATAAAGCTTCAGCTCATTAAAACGAGTTTCATACTCCTCAATGGTCATGTTCCCTTGTTTCAAGCTCAAAATTTCTCTCTTTTTCTCTTTCTGACGGTTATTTGAGAAGTCAGCGGTATAGGAGAGCAAGACTTTACTGAATTCCACCAAGTACGGGCTCTCTTCTCAAATAACCGTGTAGCCACCTTCAATTTCATCTCATCATCTAATCCCATATCTGCCAGTGTTTTCGATACCTGAATAACCCAATCCCTAGTTGCGATCGCATCCAACTCACCAGTAAATGAGACGCAACCTAACTGTCTAGCTTATTTCAATTTCTTAGAAATGGAGGCGTCCGGTGTTTGGGGTGGAATAGGAGGTGGTGGTACTGGGGCTATTACAGGGGAAACAGCAAGTGGAACTGGACAGCCTGAGCCTAGCTCGTAAGAGCAGCGACAAAAGTCGCTAATGCCTGAGCTGCCTCGGGTGACATGGCATGTACGCCAGGAGTAGTAACAGGTGGTGGAGGAGGTACAAGAATGTCAGTAGACTCAACAGTAGGAACTACTCTAAAAGAAGATGCAGCCGACTCCTCTTCTATGGAATCTGACCGACTCTGTCTGGGGTGACCTCTTCCCCTATCGGTAGATCTAGTGATAGGTGGTAGCTCACGTCGAAAAGGCATAATGATCTATAAAAAGAACGAAATTGGTTTAGACGACTTAAGACTCTATATGCAACTACATGCAACTAACTAATCTTAACTGGGCCACACTGACATTGTAAATTACTTTAAAATAACTTTAAAAATCAAAAACTTCTTTCAAAACCATAGGCTTTTAAACCAAAAGCTCTGATACCAATTGAATTGTCACGACCCGGAACCTCCCTCGGGCCCATGATAACCGTCGCCATGTTCCGATTGATACTCATTACCCAAAATACCAATCGGAACCCCGCAAGGTTTACATATCAGTTTTAAACAATTTTCAGTCGTTTTCGACTCAAGTAAATCAAAAGACAAAAATATAGCATTTTTATATAAAACAATATTTATAGAAACACGTGTAAGTAATCTTTTGTAACTTAGAAGTAAAATAAATTTATACATACAATAATTTACAAAGTTATAATGTACAATAATAATTACAATGACAAGTGGCCTATAAATACACTAAGTGTTGGTGATAGTAACCTACTGTCTGTGTGATAAAGGGATCAACTGGAATCCTCGACAAAATCGGGTATCTACAAGCTACCACAAGCCTAAAATATTTGGAAAGGAGGTGGGTGAGATTTTGCAATCCCAATGACTAAACAGACATTATCATAAATATCTAAAGGCGAGTAAAATGGAGGCAAGTTTAAACAACAAATTACAAACCATTTCATAAGGTTTTCAATTTATTTCTTAAACCATAAAATATTTGTAATTTACCAAAACAGTTGTTAAGGCTTCTGACTTTTATTAAAAACAAGGCTCAAACTGTAACTAATCCTCGGGGATACCTTGGCCGAGGCATCTAACCGAGTCCGTCAAGGTTGTTAAGATATTTACATGTTAAACACATGTTAGTTTTGAAAACAAGTCGTTCCTTGGCATTGGCCCAATTACACATTCACATGGGGGTCCGATGTGAAGTGAGCTCTAACACTACCTCGGGAGTTACCCTCCTCGCCTCTACAACCAAAGTAACTATATAACCGGGTTTACCGTGCCCCTCTAATAGGCAGTCCATGGAAATCCGTCACTGCTGTGACTAAACCCACCAATTTTAATAAAATTTTGACAGTATAACGTGGCTTTTATTTATTTATCTAGCCGCATAGTAAAAGACAGCTTACATAAATTTTCAATGCAATTATAACATATAGTCACAGATACTCATATATCATAAGCCATTCATAGAAAAATATATATTTTAAAATAATTGGCAGTCTTCAATTACTCAATTTCATAATCAACACAATATATTTTTATTTGTCACATTTATTTCTAAAACATCAAAAATCCCATTTTAATCTCATTTTTCGTTTCATAAAATCCATGAAGAGCATTTAAAAATAAACTATAGATAATTTACAATAATAATAGGTTTACTCACCGTTTGTACAAACTAATTGCCTTTTAGGTGCCCCGATCACTGTTCGTCGAGTACGACTTTCTTGCCTTTACCAGAAGGCTCTCCTCCTAAACACATTGCAAAATCTACCCAATTCACCACATTGATGTTAAATCACTATATAATTGACTTAAATCCTATACTAATGTATGGTATGAAATGCAATAGCCTAAAACGGCTTAAACGCGGTATTAACCTATTTTTGGCACTTTACCCGATAAATTGCTAACGCGCTCCATTTTAGCTCTAAATTGTCCCATTTTCTCTCCAACATTTCTAACCATTAAATATCAGCCAATAACCCTCTAAAATCACCAAAATCAGCTCACTTTCCTCCTTGGAAAATTTGGTCAAAAATGAGACATTAACTCGGTTAATTTTCCACTTTGTTTTTCTATCACATTTAACCATTTTTCATCATTTTCTCTTCATTTCTCTTAGAATAAAAATCAGTTCATCATCATTGTACATCATTGAACATTCAGCCAAGGGTGGGTATTGTGAGAATTTCATGCTTTCTTGCCCTATTTGATTTCTATACACATTTAACTAACTAAAACTACCAATTTAACTAAAAATCAAAACCTAAAAATTTCAAAATCTCTCCCCTAGAATTTCGTCCAGCCCTTGATGTCACTTTTAGATCTCTCTCCTCAAGCATGCTAAATGGAAACAAAGGCATAGGAAAGGTAGAAATCAAGCTAAAGTAGAAAAATCTTACTGTTAGACGCGTAAATGGTCGAAAAACGCGATTTTCCTTTTGAATTTTCTAGTTTTCCTTTGGTTTTTCTCTTTTCTTCCTTTCCTCTCTATTTTCTCTCTTGTTCTCTCCTTATGGCCGGCCATCGCTTAATATGGGGTTTAAATGGGCTGACTTTTTATTAAAATAATATTAAATTATTAAAAAGTGCCATGTGTCACTTTCCCATTGGCCCGTTTTTAAAATTTCATCCATTAAACTTCTATTTTTCACCACTTGAAATACCATAGTTATTCATACCAAAAAAAAATAAATCCTATAATTTTGATAAGTTTTGGGTGGTGAAAATTACGATTTTTACCCTGGGGTGACAAAATTATCGTTTTGCCCCTATGTTCCAAAAATTACCGAAATTGAAATTTTTCACTTCCTATCATTAAATTATACTCCAAATAGTTAATCTTGGTCAAAAATTTCACTCCGTGATCAAATTATTATCTTAGGTGGTAAAATGACGATTTTACCCCTAAACATCAAAATTTCCAACTTTTTCCCCAAATGAACCCTCGAACTCTGTACAATCATTTTTAGTCATTCCTGGACTGTAAAATATTAAATTTCATCCTACGATTCCTATTTAAACTAGTTCGAGGTTAAATCAACTCAAGTGTACCTAGGTACAATACCGGGTTTCGTCTATTCTTAGGGACTTTCCTAGCGTAATAACATGCTACTCAGTGCATGTATGTCATGACATGTGTTTATAGGGTCGAGTTTTACAGACAATGTGATGGCAAGCATGGTTGGATTTGTGTTTGTGTGGAATATATGAATTGTTTTGCTTTGCCTTGACAGGCTGGTAATATTATATTAGTCATGTCATGCTATCGAAAATTTTTATGAATTGATGGGTTATTTGATTAGCTTACTGCAGTGGGCGAGTTTTCGTGGACCAGCCTATTAGAATGGCACGGTAAACCCAGTTATATTTTACCTTGGTACGATAGGCGTGAAGGGTATCTCCTGAGGTAACATTAAAGTTCACTTCATGTCGAACCATCACGTGAAGGTGAAACTCAGCCAACGTCAAGAAACGGTTGTGTTTTAAACGTAAAAACTTGTTTTATGGGTATATGTCGTTTTAACATCCTTGGTGGACTCGATTGGATGCTCGGGCCAAGGTGTCACCGAGTACGAGTTTTGGCACAAGCCAAGTTTTAAGAGAGTCATAAGCCTTGCTGATTATTTTGATGAAATGTAATTGTTTTACATGGATTGAAATGAGATTTGATGTTATGAATCATATTATGATGATATATTTTAAATTGTCTCCATTTACTCGACTTTAGATGTTTTAGATGAAATTTGCTTACTCACTAGGTTGATAAAAACTCACCCCTTCTTTTCACCCATTTCAGGCTCAGGGCAGTCTGTAGATCGCTGATTATGTCGAGGGTTTGCTTTTGGGTTTGCACCCTTAGAAATCGCAAGTCTATAGTCTTGTACATATATGTTTATTTTGGGAGCCCACATGTCATTGTAGAATATTTTGTATACCTGGCTACATGTGCCACTGTATGTATGAATTTATTTTGCTTTTACGCTACAAAAATTATTTACGCAGAGTTCATAAATATTGTTTTATAAAAAAATAGAATATTTTATTTAATATTTTTATTTAATTTGAATAGTTATAATTTCACTTTAAATTGATGAATTAGATAACGAAACTTATTTTTAGACATGAAATGGATGCTTATTACTCGTATATCATATTTTTACCAGGGTTTGAAAATTTTGGGTAAAATGACCAAAATACCCTTGTGTAGTAAAAATTACTTTTTGATTGTTTTTTATTTGAAATTGGTATATATTTCTTTAAAACATGGTATTTAATAATTGTTGCTCACAGGGGAGATGTAAAACTGATGCAAGAGCCTTGCGAGGTTTTGATTAACATTCAGGGTAATGAATATCTATCGAGACATCACGGCGGATGTCACGGGCTCGAAGGGAGTACCGGGTCATGACAAATACCATAGAAGATATTGGCATTAGCTATTCTTTAGTTTTAACTTATTTTGGGGAATAACCATTCTAGCCATTATAGAGGAATGGCTATTCATTGGAGCATGTGGGAACCAAACAAAGGAACATTTGTTTCTTAAGAATAGCGGGAGAATGGCTAACCAAACATGCTACTAGGGTTATATATTAGGTTGATACCATGTTAAGAAAATAAAATTGGGACTAAATTGTTTTATTTTCGTATTTACTAAAAATGAGGTATATATATACAAAAGTGCTTTATTAAATATGTACAGAAACTATATTATAATAAATATAAAAATATATTAAAATCTAAAAAAGTAAAAACATTGCTTTGAAAAAGGAAAATTAGGAATCCGTGGCTTTTCGGAGCCAATTGACTCACCCCCTTCACCTTAGTCACAAGGGCGAAGCCTCCTATAGTGCTCCCCAAAATTTTTAAATTTTATTTTATATCATATGAATTTTTTAAATTTTTTTTATAAATTCTCTTAATGATCCCTTAAAAATAATTTTTTATTTAATAACTAATACAAAAAAAGAATAACAAAATGATCTTACATGTCGCACTCAACTTTAAAATTTTTTTATTTTTTCTTTTAATTTATATTATTATTTATATTTATATTTTTTTTTCATTTCTATTCTATTTACTTATATGTTCTAAGTCTCTATAGATTTTCTTCCACAATTTTCTACAAAGCATCAACCATATTCTTTTTCTTTCCTTTTTGTTATGTCATATGTAGGTTTTATCTTTTACTTATTCTTCTTTATTCTATTATGTGGATTTTATTTTCTATAATTTTAATCTTTAAAAATTAATAAATTATCATGTAGTTCTCGAATATAAGTTGTAGTATTGCACTTGTTTGAAAATTAGTAGAAGAAGAAAAGAGAAGAAAGTAAGGCTTGAGGCGTGCTATAACACACTTTCTTTAAAAAGTTGTTGCCTACTATAGGGATTTGCAAACAATGACTCTTCAGGATACAACAAGCCTTTTTGGCAAAATGCTTTTTGATGAATTTTGGATTGGAAGTACGTTTTTTTTATAGATAGTGAGAAGTTATGTCTGTTGTCTTTCAATAGATGCATCTTTTTTTACTTTCAACATATGTGTTTGTACTGTTTTTATAGATGTGTTTGTTGTATTTCAACAGACGTATCTACAACTTTCAATAATTGTGTTTGTTGTAAATACTTTTTTTTTTATTTAAGAGTTATATTTATTCTTAAACAATCACACCTGAATAATTATCTATTACTTAAAATTTTATCAATGTATCATTTTTTTTATTAATTATGATTATGTAAAGGAAATTAACTTGAATACATCTTTTTTATGTGCTTTACATTTTATATTTAGTTGAAAGGAATTATCACGATCCGGAATTCCCATCGAGCCCATGACAACCACAGCGATGTCTTGATTGACATTCATTACTCGGAATGCCAACCAAAACCTAGCAAAGCTTTCGCATCAGTTTTACTTCTCCCTTGTAAGCAACAGTTATTAAATACCATGTTTTAAAGAAATATAGACTAATTTCAAATAAAAAATAATCAAAAAGTAATTTCTACTACACAAGGGTATTTTGGTAATTTTATCCAAAATTTTCAAACCCTGGTAAAAATATGATATACGAGTAATAAGCATCCATTTCATGTCTAAAAATAAGTTTCGTTGTCTAATTCATTAATTTAAAGTGAAATTATAGCTATTCAAATTAAATAAAAATATTAAATAAAATATTCTATTTTCTTATAAAACAATATTTTTAGAACTCTGCGTAAATAATTTTTGTAGCGTAAAAGCAAAATAAATTCATACATACAGTGGCACATGTAGCCAGGTATACAAAATATTTTACAATGACATGTAGGCCCCCAAAATAACAAAATAAACAAGACTATAGACTTGCGATTTCTAAGAGTGCAAATCCAAAAGCAAACCTTCGACATAATCAGCGATCTACAGACTGCCCTGAGCCTAAAATGGGTAAAAAGAAGGGGTGAGTTTTTATAAACCCAGTGAGTAAGCAAATTTCATCTAAAACATCTAAAGTCGAGTAAATGGAGATAATTTAAAATATCTCATCATAATATGATTCATAACATCCAATCTCATTTCATTTCATATAAATCAATTTCATTTCATAAAAATCAACAAGGCCTATGATTCTCATAAAAACTTGGCTCGTGCCAAAAACTTGCACTCGGTGACACCTTGCGTCGGGCATCCAACCGAGTCCTCCAAGGCTGTTAAAATAACATATAAGTATAAAACTCATTTTTATATTTAAAAGCACAGTCGTTACTTGGCGTTGGCTAAGTTTCACCTTCACGTGGTGGTTCAACGTGAGGTGACCTCTAACTTTACCTTAGGAGATACCTTCCGCGCCTCTCATACTAAGGTAAAATATAACGGGGTTTACCGTGCCCCTCTAATAGGCTGGTCCACGGAAACCCGCCCATTGCAGTAAGCTAATCAAATAACCCACCAAATCAATAAACATTTCGACAGCATGACATGGCTAATATAATATTATCTAGCCTGTCAAGGCAAAACAAAAACAGTTCATATAATCCACAAATCACAAATCCAGCCATTCATGCCATCACATTGTCATAAGCCATCAATTCAAACCATATGTCAAAACATATATATAACACAAGTATACAGTCTCCACTTACTCAATTTCCAAAACTAGTATTCAATTTCAAAACAAGTTATAAATCTCATTTCGTTTAATCAACACTTCAATTATAAAACATAATAGTTTGCAAATTTAAATTCATTTTTCTTTAAAACATAAAAACGAGTATAAACTACTTTAGATAGTTAAGATGAAAGTCTGATTACTCACAATAACAGGAGTTTAGAGTACTCCTATTCTTGGTCTTCGGGCACAATATCTTTACCCTTATCAAAGGGCTCACCACCTATACATAATACACAACACGTAATTAAATATATTTGTGCCAAACTGTTATAAAACTATTTCAGGCTTTATATGAGTGCATGGCATTGAATGAGAAATGTTCGGATAGTCACTTAAAGATGGTGTTCTACGTAGGTTCAATTGTGATCGGAAGGAATTTGTATTCGACCTAATTCAAACTATACACCATTAATTTAACTAAAACACCCGATTCAACTCTAAATATATTCATTACACTTCTAATAATCTAATACACCAAAGCATTACAATGAACTTGATTTTTGACTAACTTCACCATGTTCCAAAATTCATTCTGATTCTGAACTAACATACTAATCAATGTCTACACAGTCTCGTAAATCCATATATATCATTAGGAATCAAACCCAAGTCCATTTACTATGATTTTCTCAGTTTCCCTCAAGCCATTTTCTAAAGGAACTATACTTTTCAATAACCGGTTTCGATATCCAACATCATAATTCATCAATTCCTAGCTAAATAACATGAATTACAACCAAATCCATCATCAACATGCCCTATAGAAAATTCAGCCAAATGAGGGTGGTTGAAGAACATGTGATTTTCTTGCTTGTTTTTCCTTCCAAATATCACAAAATGACTAAAAACACTAGGATATTATGAAATCTAGCAAAATTCATCACCAAAACTTCTCTCTCTAGATTTGGCCAGCAAAGGTTCCCTCTTGAAAACTTGAATTTCAGCCATGAAAAATGAAAAAGAATGCATGGGAAAGGTAGATCACAAGCTAAAATTAAAAAATCTTACCTTTACTTGCTTGATTCCTTGAAATCCAACAATTGCTCTTCAATTTTTCCTTCTTAGGGTTTGTTCTTCTCTTTTTCTCTTTGTTCCCTTGCTTGGCCGGCCATAAGAGTGTGAATGTGAAGGTTTTAAGTGAGTTTATCTAGGCAATTAAAATAATATTAAAGCTTGACACTTATCTCCTTTTAATTGGTTCATGTTTAAAAACTTAATAATTAAGCATTCCATTCCCACCACATATAATCTCTGACTAAAAAAAATAATGAGTGAAATTCATGGGTTTGACAAATGTCATGGTGGTGTAAAATTTCAAAATTTCCAATTTCGTCCTCATGGACACTTAAAATGATCGTTTTGCCCCTATGTTTGGAAAAATGTCGAAATTGAAATTTTTCACTTCTCAAATTCAAATAATGCTCTAATTAATCAAATTTAGTCAAAATACCATCCAACATTCCAATTTTTCCCTTGGATGGCAAAATGACCATTTTGCCCCTACATTATGAAAATTCTTGAATTAACTCCAAATCAATCTTCGAATTTCGAATTATCATATTAAGACATTCTAAGATTCAATAACTCTCAAATACATCGTAAAATTATTATTTGGCCTAGTTCGAGGCTTTAATCAACTTAATTGTACCACTAGGTACAATACCAACTTTTAACGATTTTTCGATACATTCACTAATGCAAACATTCTATCAAGCACATGAATGACATGACAAGTATATAATAGAGTAGGGTTTGACAGAAAATTATTTTGAATATATAATCTTTAAACTTATATATTGTATTTAACTATTTAAATTTTATGCATTATAGTTTTATATTTAGTGTTATAAATTTAAAAAAAATAAAATAAGAATATTGGATATTGACTGCATTAATTTTTTTCAAAGTTGATTAAAGTATAAGTAAGTTGAAAACAATTGACAAATTTTTTTTTAAAAAAAGATGCAAATCGTTTAAATGATTCTCCTATGAGCCATAAGCCTCAATGCATCAACTCATAAATAAGAGTAATGTAAATCAAAACATCTAACACTCAATCTTAAAGAAATTGATGTTTCTCAATACATAATCAATAGTTTATAAATTTAAATCCAGAAAATATAGTCCAGTATAATTTTCCTAAAAAATTATTACAGGTATTTCTTTTTTAGATTTCCATGTTACATAAAATTATTTTCTATTATCAATCTTTTAATTGTTGATTAAATTTAACATATTAACTTTTAAAATTTTTAATCTTTATTTCACTATCTTTGACCCCCCACAACAACAATTGACTAGCTCCACCCCTGCATTAGTCACCGGGCCACTTCTAAATTTAGTCTAGTGCTGGTGAAATGCGTTAGGAGCATAATGGACTTCGAAGACTGCGGTGATCTTTCCATGGTTAACCAATCTTAATAGTTTTGAAATCCGCTAGCTGAGATATACAACCAAAAAGTGGACCTAAAAACTAAATACTTATAGAAAAATACTAACACTCCTTATCTTATTGATCAGTTGATTTATAATCAATCCATATGGATACGGTTATATCTCTTTTCTCGATTTGTGATTTTCTCTGACACTACTATTTTATATGTACTGCGAAAAAGAGGAAAGATAATCAGTCATAAATCTAAACCAAGAATAGTAATACAAATGGTTAAACCGATAGGTCTAACAATTCATGTTCTGCAGAAAAGAGTAGTAGTATTATGGCTCGTGTAAGAAAGAGCAGCTGGAAAGCAGCGCTGATCATTTATGTCTTTCTGCTTTGCCTTCAACTCTACTAGCGGTGACGAACTTTGCATGTTAGTCAGTTATTAAATGAAGAACGAGGAAAAGTGAGAGAGCAAGGAGTAAATCCAAGTTGTTATGGTCTTTATGTTAGCTTGGAATCTTGGCAAAATACCGTCAAGGTGGCCCCTATAGTGCCAATGCTGTGTGAGGAAAGCCAACTGTTGTTTTACAACTCTTTGCCAAGGCAGATGGAGTCATATATAAATGGCTCCACCTTGCAGAGTTGTCTACACTTGCAACAGCCAATAAGAGAGCAAATATTAGAAAAAGAAGGCACATGCCATTGCAATAAACAATTTATCCAAATATATGTGTCCCAGTTGTGCTGACCTCCAATTTATCCTTGTGCTTCTACTTAAAATGTTGTTCATTGCCTAACCACCACCCAGCCAGCTTCCATACGATGTGGCCCTCATACCTAATGGGCTGTACCCTTAGAATTGTTCAAACAATTTATTACTTGGGACTCTCTCAATGTATTCATATGATCAAGTGTGGCCCAAGGTTGGAGCATATACAATAAATTTTTGTCTTATTTCAAATTAAATGCCCTCAAAGAGAATATGATACTAAGATGGTGTTTGGTATTTTATTGAAAATGTTATTATCGTGAATGTGATTGTTGGGTATATGATTATTGAGAATGTGATTACTAGAAAGATAACTTTGTAGCGTTTTGTAAAACATGAAAAAGTAATGATTGCAGTGTTGGTGTATTTTCAAAATTAAAGGTTGTCACATGATGAAAAGCTATCTGCCACGATCCAAATTTTTGGGCCATGATCGGCGCAATGGCCCAATAAACGTAGTCTATTAAGCCCAAGCAAGCCTATCGATTTATCCTACTCATCATACAATCAAATATCGCTAAGTCATATTTCATAACTTTGAATAAAAATAGTGATATACATTGCCAACTCGTACTAGCATTACTCTTTAAAAATTTACATACAATGTCTGCAACATGTATTCTAATAATTTACATTAAGTTGTCTATACAAAAACAAAATAACACTCGACTTCCAGCGGATGACTCGGATGAATATACAGCTACCGAATGCCGAGACACCTACCAAAAGATGGACACAGGTCTACCAGGACACCTCGTCCTAGTTAACGGCTGCCTCGTGATCTGAAAACATGAATTTGAAAATGGTGAGTACAAACAGTGAGTGAACAAGGAAGGGAACAACATACCAAAAGGAATCTTTAATGAAATCATGATGCATTCTTTTTCAAAACAATGCCATTTGTTTCTATTTCTTATTAAAACCCCTAATCAAGCCCTTAAATGATTAATCATTTGAAAATTAAGGACCCATACATAACAAACCATTTGAAAAATGAAAACTTCAATATTACACAAGCAAGTCAAAAACGACAACGAATCTTCGCTGCAACGCAGCTGCAGCGAGAATGAATTTTCGTTGCGGCGACGTTGGGATTTAGTTATTAACCAAACGAGGGTTTCTCAACTAGCCTAGGGTTTCGCACTAAACCTCCTCATTTTAAACTTAAACTCATTTGATCCTTAATGTTAGAAGTCCATGCCTCTGATATGGTAGTAAAGAAGTGAAAGATAGGACAACAATTGAACAAGATAGGAGACCAAAACATAAAGTTTTTCGCTGCAGCGAGATTCTTTCTCACTGCGGTGAAATTGTAACCTAGAAACAGAAGGTTTCTCGCTGCAGTGAAATTGCTACCCAAAAACAGAAAGTTTCTCGCTACAGCGAGAATGTATTTCACTGCAGCGATAAGCTACAGTGTCATTCTCGCTGCAGCGAGTTTTCAGCCAACCTACCCATTTCAAAACCCGAGAATTTCTCGCTGCAGCGAAATACAGGGCATTAAATGAAAATTTCCCTTTCTCCCAAAGAAAACCACCCTGTTTGAAATGTTCAAAACCAATATGAAACACATAACAATTTCTCAAGGTTTAACATGTCAAGTTTCACATGCATTACAATCATAAACCATTATCCATCAATTTCCTATAACACACATATTTACATATGTATATATATATATATATATATATATATACGCATATACCCATCATCATCATCTCACCATCCCATCATCATCATCACCAGCTCATGCGCACTCCCTACTCGCACATGGCTGGGTCATCATCGGGTTATGCGCACTCCCTACTCGCACATAATCGGGTCATCCTCGGCTTATGCGCACTCCCTACCCGCACATAGCCAAGTCAATATAATTACACAGCATTATATTCAAGCATATATGTATATCAACATAATGCGACCACATAGAAATCCATAATAACCACATATCATAACATAAATAATTTCTTAAGAGCTTGTTCCCAAGGCATTCATTTTCATGAAAAATCGTATAAAATCATTCAAACGTTTGTCAAATACATTATATTCCCAAAATAAGTTTTGAAGGCAGTCCACTCACCAAATGATTGTAGAGTCTTTAGATGACTCTAATTCCCCTAATTGTCCAAATGGGATGATGGGGCTTCCTTAAAACCTAGGATCACATTAACATAAACAAAAGATCAATTTACACACTATGAACTCTAAAAGCTATCTCTTAGCTAGTTTTCAATTGCCACATTAAACGGCTATCTATGTTCACTATCTTAATCACTAAAAAATTAATGAACATAGTCAACAATAAAACAGCTCATAAATCCCAATTACTAGCCATTTTCTGTAGCTAAAAACCAAGCTTAATTCATCACTTATCCTAGGGCTCTTTTATAGTCAAATTCTCTTCCAATTGTTTCCAAATCAATGGAGTAATTCTCTCTTTCTCTCTCTAGAACGCCCAGCTAGTGAGAGAAAGTCTGGAAATAAGCTTTATCAAGGGCTTTGAAGTGAGAGGATGAAAGAATTCAAAGGTTCTAGTCAAAAGGGTTCTAGTCAAAAGGGTTCAAAGGTGTGAAAACTAGAGCTAGAGAAAGAAAATCACTTAAGCTTCAAATCAAGCTTCCATGGAGTTTTGAAGAAATGTGAGAGAGGAGAAGAAGAAGAAGAAGACCAGCTGCTGGAAATTCTCTAGAAGGTGCTGGAAATTCAAGGTATTTATAGGCAATCTTATCCTTTCCCTTAAAATTACAAAATTACCCTTCCACCAATTAACTTACTCTCCTCAAATCTTTTATGCAATCTTTTTGCTCTCTTAACACTGGGACAAGATCCATAATGGTCTAAACATACTCGGATTCATAAAAACATAAAATTTTAACTCGAGGTAAAAAATGACCATTTTGCCCTTGTTATGAAAATTGTTGAAACTTTTAGTTTTCTTCATGTTTTCATCAACACACATCATTTATGTAGTCTTATACTCATTTAAGCCTTAAAACATCATAAAACTTTCTTCTAGAAGCTTATTAGAGAAAATGACGAGACTACCCCTAGCTCGTATTATTATATCTATACTTAGTTACAAGCCTATAGAGGTTGAGGTCTCACACTATCATTAGCTCAAAAATTATGTCACGTAAAGTGACATAATGTGTCTATTAGATAATAGGCAGGTTTTCATGTGAATAGCTATGTCTCTTAAAAAATGACATCAAAAAGTTATGGACATATTGAAAAGACACCATGGCTTAAAAGTTAAATGTGAAAAGTTATTGTTTCAAATTATAACTCATAGGTTATAATTTATGGAATGAATAGTTATCTTTTCATAAGATGACTATTGAAACAATACCTTTATCCAAAAGTTGTGTCTGGCAAAAATGTAGAGATGTTTTTTAGACAAAATGTGTCCTTATGAAAAGGTTATGTCCTTGAAGAAGAGACATTTGGAAGCCTATATAAAAGGCTTATTGCCAACTATTTTGACACACAAAAATTCAGATACAAAACAAGAGCAGAAAAGTCAAGAGCAAAGAAAAGTGTTGTGTTTTATAAACATAAACACTTAAGTTCCCACCAACTACAAAAGCCTCTAAATTCCTTATAATCTACTTATAGCAGAAAGTAGGCTCTAAGGCCAAACATCTTTGTAAACCCTCGGGTGTATCTAGTGGTCTACTCTCGTTAAGTGTAAGACGAAGTTAGACGTTGGCTTCATTGTATCCCTAAGACTATTCGTATTATTCCCCTTTGCATACCAAGTGGTGAGGGCGAAATAAGTCTTAAAGATAGCGTTTATTTAAAGGCTTGCCTTGAAGTCAATTTTGCTTATTCTTGAATACCGTATAAACTCCCTTTGCACCAATATGCAGGGAATGTGATTGTTGAGAGCATTACATTGTAATGTTTGGTTTAAAAACATTTTATTGAGAATGTAGTGTAAATTTACAAAGTTATCCTTATATATGAAAATATAAAATTGAATACTTAGATTCTTTTTAATATAAATTTTTAAGTTTACATTTCTTTTATAAAAATTGATTAAAGCAATAAAATATAAAATTATTTTTTAAAATAGTGAATAAAAATATAAGAAAAAAAGAAATGAAAATACCAAATAAAAGAAAAAAGGCAATCAAGCTGATTGTTGCTAGGTTTCTTCTTTTTATTGATTTACTTTGTTTTGCATCTAGCAAAGTAAAAATAACTCATTATGCTATGGCCATACCAAGTAAAAAGATCAGATCCTTCTTCCAAGCACATCACAAAGTGCTTTGAGCTGGAAAGAGAAAAATAGAGATGGGGTTGACATTTACAAAGCTCTTTAGTTTGACTTTTTATTAAGAAGGAGATGCCTATTTAAATGGTGGGTCTTGATGTTGTTGGTAAAACCATTATTTTGTACAAGCTCAAGTTCAGTGAAAAAATAAAGCTATGGCCATTGGTACGAAGATCTTTTTTGAAAGAAGAAAAAGAGAAAAGGCTAAATTATAGTGAGGACAATTTGAAGAAAAAAAATTATAACTTTACCTTCACTAACTTTCCCGTGAGAAAAGGGAATGATTATTTTTTTTTGGTAAAATACTTAACCTCTTAAATTTTGATTGAAATTACACAAAAGTTCATTAGTTTTTAAAATAGACATTCCATCTAAAAATTATTTTTCACTAGACACGTAAGTCTAACCATTAGTCAACCATTAGTATTTCCATCAACTTGCTAACGTGTCAAGGGTAAAAAGATAATTTTACCCTTGATTAATTTTTATAATTATAATTATATAATTTATTATTTTTTTATTAATTAAAAAAATCTCCCCATCGGGGAGCATCAGGTTCCCCAAGGGAGCACCGAGGGAGCCCCAAATCGAGCTCCCTAAGGGAGCACCGGCCAATGCTCCCCTTTCTTAAGGAGTTGGGGAGCATCGATCGACGCTCTCTTTTTTTATTTTTTTTAAAATATAATAATAATTTTTAAATTAATAAAAAAAGTATTTTAGTCTTTTCATTATTTTTGTTAATGGTGTTTTTAGTTTTGAGACTGAGTGTTCATTTCAAAAACTGATGACCTCCATGTAATTTCAATGAAAACTTTGAAAGATAAGGTATTTTATGTTTTTCTTTTTATTCCCTGCAATCACTTCACAATGAAAAAATCTTTTCATGTCTATTATGCCAAGCAAACGCTATAAACACGTTACAATCAATTAAAATAAAAAAATCTTCCATACTTATAGCATGCTAAAAGCCCCCTAATGTCAACATAGAGTCGCTAATTGCTTTTAGGATTATTATCCAATTTGCAAAACCGAAGTAAGGACACTGCCGGCCTTAAATAGATATTTGGGGGCATATTATACCGACGCTGGCCCTCAGATTGGTCGAGCAGTGCGTTTTAAATAAAGTCGATAATAGCAACTTGACTTTAATTTTTGAGGGCCTCTTAAGGCTTTGCCCAATGTATGATATGCTGCTTTCAATTGTTTGGGATATTTTTTGCAAGCAAGCTGAAGCCAACGTGATGGGGTCTTGAGGTTAAGTACTTACGAATTTTTTGTTATTTGCTAAAATTTAAACTAAAAATAATCATTATAAACAGCGGGGAACATGTAGGCCTAAAGAAAAATTGCTCCTTTTGAAATTTGAAATTCAGTGTGAAAACTTGGAAAAAAGAATTGAGTTAGTGTTGGTTTAGTGGGAAAAGATGAAAAAGCATTAGAGAAAAACGTAAGGAAAAGCCAGCAATTTTATACATGTGAGTGGAAGAGAGACGAGCGTGGCAGCGTTGGAGGAGCCAAGTGGTGGTGGCCAAGTGGGTCTTGAGACATTGCCAGTTGCCAATTCTAGGAGGGACTCTCACTTTCTTAGAATCTTCCTCTTTTTCAGCGAAGCGGTCGAGATCTTAAGGCCCATTGGGTGCGCTCGTGGTAAGAGCCACGTGTTTTTTCACTTGACAGTCTGCCCAGCTTACCATTTCTTCCTTTCCCCAAAACAACAAAATATCGAGTTTTCACGGCTATGCCATGGTGACTTCCTCAAATTCTCTAGATTTTATTTTAATATTATGCAATTCTAGTAATAATATTTGCCAGAAGGACTTAGTTGCGGAATTTAAGAATGTGTTCAACTAACTAATTCATCAAAATTTCCAACTTCCACCCACTCTTTTATAATGGGACAGTGAATGTCATATTGAATGGAGAAGGCCGGTGAAAAACTGGAGATTGTTTGCTTACACGGGCAATTGTTTAGGCCTGGGGTCAGTGGCACTCGTCCTAGAAGAGTTGGACCCAACCCCACCTCAAAGCCAGAATCAATTCTAGTCTAAACTCGAAAGCCATCCTTCAGAGTTGAGGGCCTCAAAAATGGGGATTTCGGAATCTCAGTTTCCTGGCTTCTGGTAAGGAAAAAAAAAGAATAATGAGGAGAGGTTGTGTTTGGTTTTGGAATATTGTCGGTGGCAGACCACGCCGTAATTCGGCTTGCGGGTCCAAAATTTTCTCAAGACGGCAAACGTGGTATTACAGAGTCCAATAAAATAAACAAGAAAAACACTAGAGATTATAAAAGTCGACAATTTGGTGACAGATGACCATGGTCCATGGGACATCTCCCAGATGACCAATCAGACGACATCAACGCGTACACGTGTACCACTAATAATGATTTCAATTTATATATTGTTTTATTGTTAATATTATTATTACGGAACCCAAACAGGATCTGGCAACTGTTCCTTTTGTAGACACCTAATTCGAAACTATCTGAAATCTAGACGATTGATGGGCATGCAGGGAAGTGAGAATCATAACAAGAAGAAGAATAATGCCCAACAGTAAAATGAACATTGATTGTAAGAAGAGTTTCAAGTACAAATCATATGTGCGTTTAACAAATAATTAGTGCAAATTTACAAGCAAATGGGTTAGAAAGCCTTGATATATCATCCAAGTTGTGCAGTGCATTCCATGTGTCATGCATGAATCGATCAAGAGTAGGTCCACGCTGGTGGGACTTTAAAAACAAAAATTAACCTGCTGGATACAGCGTCTTGGATAGCTCCATTTGAGGATTCAGGAAGACAACTATATATGAGCTTTATAAAGTAAGTAAAATGGGGATTGGGAACGTAATCCTATTGGTTAAGCAATGGAACCCTTATCTTTCTTTTATGCTAATTCCATCGAGTTCCTTATCTTGTTTTGGTATAGTTAAAATCCCTGGAAAATCTGATTAGCACATGTTGGGTGACCAAGCTTCCATTTACAGATACATTGATTCTTGCATGATTTTAAATATATATACTATATACTCCAAAATGGCAATGTCTTGTCTTCAAGGCTCTTCCAAGTTCCAATTATATATTAACTTGCTTGCTAAGTTGTAAAATTAAAGTCACACCTAACCATGGAATCCGAAAGCTGCACTGTTACCATGTTTTAGGTACACAGTCAGAGACCAAAACATTTGTAAAAGAGAAAGTCGAGTTTAAGATTTGGTTCTCACCACCACCACCACCAAGTCAGCCATTTCCAAACCTAATTTCAAAAATTGGCTAAAACACCGAGCTGACAAGAAAAACAAAGTATTGAGGAAGAAGTCCATAGGGACTAGCAGAGAAAACGATGTGTGCATAAAAAGACTTTAAAGCTACAAGATTTTATAGTCTAATGCAAATATTTAGAATAGTCCAAGTAGCCACCATATGCCTCACATTCAATTGTGTATATATTATACAAATTTCACCTGTTTTCTCTTATACATTGATTGATAGTGACTATTTATAAGACCTTTTTAATGTAAATGAGATTGTTTTATACACGTATGAGAATCAAATTAAGATGGATTAATCTACAGCTGACATGCAAAAAGGTTAGAGCCGAAAACATCAAGAGGCTACCTTAACCAACACTACTTTTGGGTGAAATTAAAGTTGTAAAAGAAATGGCAAAGAATAAGATTCGTGAAATGAAATAGAGAATGCAAAAGTCCAATCCCATGGAATAATGGGAACGAATGAACCACTGTGATAATTTGATTGTAAAAAGGATTATAAAACAGACCACGCAACCGTGCAGCGTACGATGCGCCAACGAAGGGACAGAATTTGACCAACGGTATAGGATTACTTGAATTTTATAGGCGGACGTTTTTCTTACCTTGGCTCTCCCGGACTCCATCTCCCCTCCCCTTTTCCCTTGTGTGTTCCGCCAGTCCCGCCAATTGACACGTAAATATCACTTCCTTTTTCTAATTTTAATTTTATATATATGTCCAACAACAACAAGAAGGTTTATTTGAGTGCAAGAAATAACAGCAGAGTAAAAAACTTATTTTTTTCTAAAAAAATAGAATTTAGTAGTGGCATGAGAAAATCTCTAGAGAGAGGAAGGGGAAAGGGGGAAGTTTTAGTTGTATTTATAATATATGGTCAAAAAGAGAGCGTGTGGGAGCTATAAGTTTTGTGTAAAGCGTCACGAAGCCGAAGACAAAAGCCGGCTTCTTCTTCTTCAACTTCTGTTGTGCTTCAAATTTCTCTCTCGCTCACCTTAAAGTGTCTGTTTTTATTGTGCGCTTTACTCTCTTGTTTTGGTTGTTGGATTCATTTCATCTTTTCCTTTTGATGATTTGATCGGGTAAAGGAATAGAGAGGAGGGTGCCCAAAATGTTTTTTCTTTTTACAAAATTTTTGTAAAAAATTAGGATTGAAATATGACACGTTGATTGAGCTTGTTTTATTGTAAATCTGATATATTTCAGAAATTTAAGGATTTTTTTTTTTATTTTGGGTTTGGTTTGATTTTTGAGGGGATGGGTTGCTTTCCTTGTTTCGATTCAAGTGAAGAGGAGAAGTTAACTCCCGTCAAAGAAACCGATGATCGAAAGCAAGGCCAACCAACCGTTTCCTCTAACATTTCCAGATTATCTTCAGGTTGGATTCTCTTTTTGTAAAAAAAAATAATTATCTTAACCCTTGATCTGATCTGGGTCTTTCTGGTTCATTATTGTTTGCTAAGTATTGATGATGATGCTTGTTTTGTTGTTTATAATTTTTCTCATTTTCGACAGTAAATTATTACATGTTTGATTTATCCTGATAAAATTTTTAGAGATTTAAAGTTTGGGTTGTTTCCACTAGCCCCCACCAGATTTTGATGCTGTTTTGTGAAGGAATTAGGATCTAATGATGATTTTGATCACTTCGGTTGATCTGTTTGCTGGTTGATTAAGTTGAAAATATTTTAATCAATTCAATACCCATTGATAGATGTCTTGTAATTAATCAGTAATTCTGTATCTTAAAGTAAAAGTAGCTTACTAAGTATGATAAGCAAAGTCCATCATTTGAATTATAGCTTGATGGAGCTTATTACTGCCTTGGCAATTAAAATTTGCCCCTTCTCTTCCATCTCTGAGCTTTAGAAATGAGATCATATACTTTTTCCATGTTAGATTGTTTTCTTTGCATTAAAATGGTAAATAGATCTTTAATAGTATCTGTTTTGATGGAGTTGGCAGGAGGGGACAGGCTTAGATCAAGAAGTAATGGAGGGTCCAAAAGGGAATTACCAAGTCCCAGGGATGGGCCTGGTGTCCAAATTGCTGCTCAAATTTTTACTTTTCGTGAGCTTGCAGCTGCAACAAAGAATTTCAGGCCAGAGTCTTTCTTAGGTGAAGGTGGATTTGGACGTGTGTACAAAGGGCGGCTTGAGAGTACTGGTCAGGTAAATCTTTTTATTCTTGCAGTGTTTTCTCAAAATATTGAAAGCATATGAATATGATGTAGCTGCAATAATTAAGCTTTGATCCATAATAAGATTCACCAATTCTAGGCATTCGCTTATTTTGATGCTCTGGTAGGGTATAGATTCTATACAGTATCGGTGAACCAAATGTTGCCACCTTGTTAATAAATAAATCTAAAAGCTGGGAACCTTAAAAAATAAACACTCATAATCTGAAAAATATTTATTATGAAGAATTTTTGAACTTCTACCTTTGCGTGTTTATGAGGTGACACTCTATTACTAAGTGATAGTGTATAAATACTATACACTGAAAATGCATCAAATATAATCCCTATAGATATTTAGTGGTTGAAGACAGAGTGTTTGGAAAGGAATTACTCTGTTTATTCTATGATTCTAACATTTATTAATATAGTAAAAAAAGCATAAATAAAACTGGAAAGTTCATCATTAAGAATGTATTTGGTAAAATAACCAGTTAGTATTGTTGTTTTATACTCTTCATTAGGTTTTCAAATCCTCTAATGCACTTGCTATGCATTGTGATCTAGCTCCCACTGAAGAGGCCATACACAGTTGTGTCTTAGTGAACATTGATTGAAAAGATGAATTACTGAACTTTGGTGCAGTTCTTTAATTTGATAACTCTCAAGTGATAATCTTTTGTCCATTGAAGATGATCTAATTAATATCTGAGTATGTTTTTATCCTTTTGGGTGTGATTGTTGCTACTTAACATAGTTAACCATCTGCTAAAAGAAAGCAGCATTCATCCTCGTGTAGTCTATCTTGCTGATAAAATGTGGGTTTTCTGTCTAAACCCTCCCTTGATGTTGTCATGTTGTAGCTGAGGTCTCGTATGAATTTGAAAATTCTACCGCTGTGTGCAGCATCACGTATCATTCTTATACTTAATTTAAGAGTAGAAAGAATAAAGTGAGCATATTTAACCATGTAATTTGGATAACAAATTTCATTTGTCTGTCAAAATTATTTTATTCCTATGTAACAGGATTGTCATACATGTGTTTAAGAGATTTGAAAGAGGATCTCTGGGTTTTGTTCTGAAATTACACAAATTGAAGGTTCCAGTAGTTGGGATAACTAACTAAAAATTGTGATGCTTGAGGAGTCCATGTCATCATTTTTCTTACATATATGTAAATATATATTTTTTTGCAGGTAGTTGCTGTCAAACAGCTGGATAGAAATGGTCTCCAGGGTAACAGGGAATTTCTGGTTGAGGTTCTCATGCTCAGCCTTCTTCATCATCCTAATCTAGTTAACCTGATTGGTTATTGTGCTGATGGAGATCAACGGCTTCTTGTCTATGAATTCATGCCCTTGGGATCCTTGGAAGATCACCTTCATGGTAATATTTTAGTGCACTTATGGTCTTCTAATGATAGAATTCATTTCTTGCATTAATTAATTTTATCAAGAGCAACTGGTGCTCCTGCAACCTTTAGATCTTGACCAAGGTATATTCAATTCAAAGAATTTTAGCACTTTGAGGTTGGTTTAGCAAGTCAGCATTTGATTAAGAAGTGATCAAATATTTTTCGGACATTGTATTTCTAGATCCTCTGATTTTTTAGTGGAGCCAATGTTGTTGTGAAGAGGTAATTAATGTTAGCCAAATATGATGAAAGGTATCTTTGACTGGATATGATGCCAAAGGATTTGGGTATAAGATATTATTTTGTCATCTTTAGTGTAAAGCCTGCTGTTTGGTAAGTTGAACACCGCGTGAGATCATCTTGCCATAAGAAAATACTATGGATTTTACATTGATTCAAAAGTTCAAAAGTTAGACATTCATCATTCATTCTCTTGTGGTGGATGTATTATTGTTGTCTTTTAGTTTTGAGAAGTTAATAATATTCAAGTAAGCTTTTAACAGCATGCCAAATAAATAACTAATAATTGCCCGTGAGGCTTTGTAGTTATCTGTGCTTCAAGTTATCAAAATTTCTTTTTATTAGCAGGTAAAGAAATTACATTTGTGTTTGCGTTCATTGCAATTTGGGAATTGAGGTGTGATTCATATATGCTCATTCTCTGGTTTGAGCTTCTCTTCTTGCACTTCTTGGTTTTTAAATGTCCATGCCTTTGGGTCAACAGGCTTAACCCTTGTGTTGTTATTCTTAGAGATATATAGTGCTAACAGCTTTACATAAGTTAATTAAATATATTAGGCCAATGTTGCATTATCTCTTTCATTTCATGTGTGTCCTTTGTTGATAAGATCAGGTCAAATCAAATATTTTCTTGTCTGAGAACAAGATATTCTTGTACTGCCTTCTAGATTAAAACCACGTCAGTTATTTTCTTGTTGGATTTTTCTTGATATTTTTTATTGATATGGTTATGTCAAAATCTATTCTAGGTGTCATAGGAGCTTGTATTATTGTATGGTACCAATAGAGATAGGTGAAGTTAAGTTAGAGCAAAAAGGAAGAGATAAGTGAGTGGGGAAGTGTTAATTTCATCTGCTTTCTATATGTAGTCTTCTGCTTCTGATGTCTTTATTGCTCTGCTGTCAAGTCATTTTAATCTGTTTATCCTACATGGTAGATATTTAGCAGTGGGTTTTAAATAAAGTTCCTGATGTGGTTTATATATATTTCTATGGTTAAAAGTTTGTGCTGTTGCTCTATTATGTACTTGTAACATTATTGTTTGTGCTTATAAATTTGGGTAAATCTTTTTCTATTGGGTCTTTGTGTGGTACTTTGTAGATTCAGAAGTCATGCTAGAAGCATTAATTAACTGTATTGAAAATCTAGATATTCAAGTCTGTTGAGATTTGTTAGCTACAAGACAAGGAGATTGTTGAACTTATTGGTATTCTACATGAGCTCAAGGCAACCTTGTGGCTTGGCTACTTGACGTGGAAATTAAAGTTAAAGCTATATTGTATCAGATTAAGGCTGATCACGGTTTACATGCAAGATCATGTTTTGCACTGCAACTGCTATGCTAAACAGATTCAACATTTTCAGCCTAAACTGAGTTTTGAGTGAAAAAAAAGTGGTCTATCACCATGATTTTCCAAACCCCAATTTCTCAACCAACCATAATGTTAAACCAAGCCTAATTATTGTTGGAACTAATAATGAGCCATGAGCGTAAAATTCTCTGAATGGATCTGTTTTGTGGCTCATTTGCTTGCTGTCATATGCTCTTTGTAGTCTGGAAGCCTCAAATACTTTTGCCTTTGTAACATGTGGATGTGGACTTACACAGATGATATACTGTCATATCTGAGTGTTGGATATATTCTGGTTTAAGTTGCTACAAATGAACGTTTGCGAGGTTTGCAGTGTCACACCCCTGGGCATATAGCAGGAAGGAGTAAATTTGATTATAATGTAATCTGTCATTATTCTCTTTGCAGATCTTCCACCCGAGAAGGAACCACTAGATTGGAACACAAGAATGAAGATTGCAGCTGGCGCTGCTAAAGGTTTGGAATACCTGCATGATAAAGCAAACCCGCCTGTTATATACAGGGACTTCAAGTCCTCCAACATATTACTGGATGAAGGATTTCACCCAAAGTTATCTGATTTTGGGCTTGCAAAACTTGGTCCTGTTGGAGACAAATCACATGTTTCCACCAGGGTAATGGGCACATATGGTTATTGTGCTCCTGAGTATGCCATGACTGGTCAATTGACAGTGAAATCTGATGTTTATAGTTTTGGGGTGGTCTTCTTGGAGCTAATTACGGGACGGAAAGCTATTGACAGCACACGACCCCATGGAGAACAAAACCTTGTTACATGGGTGATGCATTTAAATTGTTTTTGTAGTTTGGTTGCCTAACTATTGTGTTGTGGAGGGTTGGTGTGTGAGTGTAGCAAGTAATGGCTAAGAGTTTTTAGTAATTGAGTTTTCTTCTGGTTTATGTATATACAGGCACGTCCATTATTCAATGACCGCCGCAAATTTTCAAAATTGGCAGATCCCCGACTGCAGGGACGATATCCAATGCGAGGTCTCTACCAAGCTCTAGCCGTGGCATCCATGTGCATTCAAGAGCAGGCTGCCACACGTCCTCTGATTGGGGATGTGGTCACTGCCCTCTCTTATTTGGCAAATCAGGCATACGATCGTAATGCGGTAGGGCATGGCTACAGAGGCCCTGGAGATAAGGATGACAAAAGATACAGAGATGACAGAGGAGGAAGGGTATCAAGGAATGATGAAGGAGGAGCATCTGGCCGTAGGTGGGATTTGGAAGGGTCTGAGAAGGAAGACTCCCCCAGAGAAACTGCCAGGATGTTGAATAGGGATTTGGATAGGGAAAGAGCTGTAGCCGAGGCCAAAATGTGGGGAGAGAATTGGCGAGAAAAAAGGAGACAAAGTGCGCAGGGTAGTTTCGATGGGTCTAATGGGTAGTATCCTAGCAAAACTGGTGTGCACCATCTTCCACCTCAATGTTTATCCAGCTTTCTCACATTAACTAGGTGAAGACACGTTTCTAGCTTTTATCTGCCTGGTCCAGCCAAAAAGCTTGGCAATGCTTTCTTCCTCTGAAACGGAGACAGGTGGTGCGCTTTGTAAGGGACTTTGGTGCTAACATGCTTTTAACCTCTTTTTGTTTTTTTTCAAAGTTTTGTTCTTTTCTCTTTTCTTTACTTTACATCCTTTCATCGAAGCATAGAAGAAGAAGAAGATGATGATGATGATAACGATCTAAAGCATAATGGAGAGTGTACATTATCTACTAGGAGAGCAAGAGAAGAACAAGACGTATTTATAAAATTTTGTGAGTAAAGACGTCTGGGTCAATGTTATCCTTGCTCTTGGAGGGCCCCCCTGTACGGAACAGTTATGTTGTCTGTATGTTGTAGTCATCTTCGGTACACAAACACATTTTACCAATTACTAATTAAGGTCATTGTCAACCAATCTTGTGTTACTATGTTGTAGAGCTGTCGTACTCTCTCATCAAGCCTGTTTTGCACGGTAAGTGCTGATTTTGCCATGGGTTTTGAAGTTTCTGATTTCCCCTTGGATCCTTGGATCTCCAGATGTTGTCATAATCGTTTTGACTTTTTGAGTTCGATATGTATGGTTCAGGTGTGAAATTCTTAGAAGTGAATTCATGGAGAAGACGGTTGAGGAGATCAGAATTTAGGGAGGGGTACCACAATTGATACATTTTACCCTAAACCCATAATAACATATGAGCTATTTAATTTTGTTTTTCAAGAAAAACATGAACAATATAAGATTTAAATTCACAATCATGGCGGATTAGTCTGGTGTCAGAATGTTACTGCAAAAAATCTAAATGGAAGCAACATTAGGAAACTTTGGATTGCTGTTTGAAACATGCAATAGGGAGAAGTTTGAACATGCCCAGGATCAGAAATATATCTCATCTGTCATAAAATTATTTAGCCAGTTGGGGAAAAAAAAAACCAAAAGCCGTTCTGCCATCTCACGTTTCCTATTGAAAAATACGTGGGTCCTTCGTTCCTATCGCATCCAGCTGTGGTGTTGTTGTGAATGAATAAATGTTGGAACCTGCTTGAAGGCACCAGCGAGAGCCACATGGCTACGATGTCAACTTTTATGAGCCCGATAAGGGGAAAACATTGCCCTGCACTTCTAATCAACTTTACGGTTCGATCATCAACAATACCAAATAAAGAATAATTGTCATCCTCAGATTTTAGGAAAACTGGGGAAAGAGTCATTCTTGTATTTCAAAGCAATAGTACATATTCAGGATTAATGACATACAAGATAATTAAACATGGGGCGAACTGAGATAGGCACAATACATCGTCATTTTAGTGGCCCCTGGCTCATTTGTTCTGTGTACAAAGGCTAGGGTGGTGAGGGGTGGAGCAAAAACAAGATGGAAAAACAAATGTGGAAGGCGGTTTCAGCATCAGAACTCTCAACAAAATGATAAACTGGGTACATGTTATTTAATCAAACAGGACATTCATTTGATTGGAGGTCACTGGAATCTTCCAAGCTTTTCTCAGTTTTATCAGGCTCCCCTGTCTGTTCGTTCTCTTTTGTCTTATTACTGTTTGCATCTGGTTGAATATCAACAGGATAGACTTCCGAGGCGCCTATTGTGCTCAGGACAACAACAGTTTTCAATTGTTCTGGGGGCTTCTTCTCCTCTATGGCCTTTTTGGTGTTTCTGTAAACTGCGTACAGCAGCATCTGGAGCATCCCCAAGACGAAGCCTAGGACATTCGGAAGCTGTCGATTGAGAAGGAAACAAATGAGCAAATTAGTGGCTCAAAGCCAAGTGAAAGAGGAAAAAATGCGTCCCACATCAAAGAAAACAACAGCTTACAGCAACACAAATGTCTTTAATGAATAGTCCATAGGCAAACCACATAATTGCACTCAATGTGAGGAAAAATGATAAGTTGAATGGCATGAACTCAACACTCCCCGTTCGAATAACTCGTGCCTGGAAAAATTAATAAAAATAATGAAGTTAAAAAATGTGTAAAAATGGATCAGTAGACACGCCCTTAATTTAAAAATAAATAATAAATAAAATACTAAAACTCACCACAATGTTTAAAGGTGCTGCAAAGACAGATACAGAGATGGCAACGCAAATCCAACCAAGAAGCTGGATACGAATTGAACTTTTCACCAGAAAGCGCGTGAGAATAAGGATTAAAGAAAACAGCCCCACGTTCATACCAACAAAAAGTTTCATAGCTGACATCTGCAGTAAAAAAGAAACAAAAGAGACAATAATTAGAATAATTAGCTAATTACTTAAACCTTTGACTAATATTCTCATAAGAAAACCTTTAAAAACTGAATTTTTATCATATTAATTACCCTGCTATTCTTTGATGCATAAGCTATGTATATAGATATGTACATAGTCTCTACAATACATCCAAAGGAGTTGATGGTGATGAGAAGGAAAGCATCCTTTTTGATCAACGCGTAATAAAGCCATAGCATGGAGCTGAACAATGCCACTTGGTAAGGAAGTGATTGGAAACTCTCTGTTGATTTCTTTCTGTAAATTCGGTAGAATGTTGGTCTGAAATTTTTGAAACCCAAAAAAAAAAGGTTATTCCTCGTCTGATCAAAGAGAAACCAATGATTTCGAGTCATGTAAGAGAAGATGATATAGACAGATGCTTACACTGGAGCGAGATATACAAGGACAGAGATGATGTTACCTGTCATCAATCAATTGCAAACAAATTCATTGGTTATTTATTACTCTATAAAAAAGTACATGCATAAAGTTTTCACTGCTCAACTAAAATAAAATATCTTACAAAAATGCTTTCATGCAGTTATTAAAATGAATGTATTAATTTATATGATTGGAAAGGTGGATCATCATATAGGTGACAATACTAAATTTTTGATAGCGAAATAACATTTATTTGTTTTTGTCTTTTATTTTTGTTAAGAAGCATATGTAACTGATCACATCAATTATCTTTTGGTGATATTGGAGGTATTACTAACAAGGAACAACTAGTTAACCTGTTTAAAACAAAAATAGTATTATTAGTTGCTTAACTTAACCAAATTATGACTAGAGTCGCCTGGAATAAAGTAGAAGATGGAGGAAGAAGGAAAAGAATGAAGAACCTAAACCAGACCTAGCGTATGAATAAGGACCAATGTTAACCAGGGGAGAAAAGGCTTAAATGAACTCTTAAAAAGAGAGGATGAAAGAGCAAGGAAACAAAGATGAAAGCTGAAGAATATGGAGCAGGTGAAAGAGGAAAACGGAAATATATAAACTGAGATGACTTGGAACAGAACGAAAATGAGCAGCGAAATGACTCCAAGAAAAAAAAAAAACCCGAAGCTGTAATGACCAGCCTGATGAATATCCCTGTTCAATATTCAGTTTTATGTCTCGAAAAGAGTCATGAAAGTGAAGAAAAAAGGAGGGTGGGAAGAGCATTTGATATGCAATGCTTAAGCTTTGTGTAAATATATACCGAAGACACCAAATGCGACAGCCCAAGAATGGTGATCACCCATTACAGCCATCTCTCTGCTAAACAGGAAGAAAACAATTTGAGGGGAGTCAGAAAAAGAGTCTGTTTAAAAACAGAAGAAGGTAGGGGGCATGAAAGGGGAACCCTAAACCCGAAAGCCTTTGTATGTCATGCACTCAAAGGATGGCGATGAGAGGGATTTATATAGAGAGAGCCTTTTATATGAAATATTGGGGTGGGGGTTGGGGAGGGGCTAAGTTGGGTTGGGTTGGGTTGGGTGGTGAATGCTGATGCAAGCAAGAGTGTGTGCGTTTTCAACTCATTCTGGTTGCATGACAAGTGGAACATTAGTTGGTGGCTTCGCATAAAATCATTTACCCTTTGTCCTTACCCTATTGCCCCTCCCCCACGTGCCTCTTTCGTCGCGTGCCCAGCGTTCCAACCAAATTGGCATCCCTCCTACTTACCAACGTTCTGAAAATGCTTATTAAGCTTGAATATAAACCCATCTTCTTTTCTTCCTTTTCTGTGTATTTCTTATTATTTGACTCATTATTGTTATTTTTCTATAAAAATTAATTAACACCTTTAGCTTTGCAAAACCTTTTTACTTCTTAACACAATTTGTGTTTTTTTTTTTATTTCCTTTTTTTGATGATATTAGTGTGCCATCTTTCTGGTTTAACTTAAAAGTACGTAATTGTTGCATTGGTCATAATAAATCCAATAATCATTAATTGAGGATACTATATATAATTCCTTTCTTGTCTCCGTAGAGGATCGGAGAGATACACCAAGTTAAATATCATTACAACGTTACGATAAGAAAATTATCACTGGATAAAATAAGTCCCCACTGTCTGTAAAAAATAGAATGCGAGAAACGGAAGCGCCACGCGCCAAAAACAGGGGTGGCAGGATGTGTGCAAGAAGAGCTTGTATGATAGTAGAATTTTACGTTACAGATAGGGCGCAGAGGTGATGGTCGAAAAGCCTGAATTCATGTGAAGCAATAAAAACACAACCTGGAAGCCGTTTCTCTTTTAGCATAGTGAATATGATGATATAACCAAGTCCGAAACACACAAAATGGAACACGCTCATCCGCGTCAGCTCTGAAACCCTCTCTCATTATTTCTGTTTGTGGTTGATTTGTTTTTGTTTGTTTGCGTTTCTCTGCTGTTGCGTGGCAAAGGTTTCGTGTGGCATATGACCTTTTTTATCCTTCAAGTCGTTGTAATGGTTTTTTTATTCTTTTTCTTTTTCTTCAAAATATTTGCAGTTATATGATGAGACGGAGGTGGAAAAACAGGACAGAAAATATATGACCTGCAAACAATAATGATGTTGTTATTCTTCTCTTGTATCTATTATCTGGTTGGGATTTGTCTGGGAATGCTAGGTGGAGCTGGCCAGATTCGTGGTTGTACGCAAACGGATATCAGCAAGTGTTTCTCGTAGCTTGGATTTCTTTGAGCGCTACACAATCTTCTTTTAAAAGTCTCCTTCATTTTGGTGCGTAAATTTGCACTTTTTGATGTATACCACCCACCAAATGATTTGGGGTTTCCCAATCTGATGCGAGACCCTATAATGGTATTGCTAGCTACCTCTCTCTGCTTTCCAGACCCCACACTGCATCGCCCTCCCAACCCTGCTATTCATACTGACAAAATTAAGATTTCCTTTTTATTTTATTTTCTCCCTATATATTAGCCTTCCGTGACATCAATTCTTCCTTTCTTTGCAGCCAAAAACGTGCTGGCGATGGAATGAATTATTTCTCGACATTCAACTTTTTGAGTGGTTGATCTGATCTTTAAATCTTTGCCTCCGTTTGATTTGACTTCTGGCTAAGGTTCATTACAATCCGTTTAAAGTTAACGCTGAAAGGCACTAATTTATCGTTATCATTTGGTTAATGATGATATTCATGATTTATGGAACAGAGAAGAGCTGGGGCTCAGAAGTAGATTCGTGCATTCACTAAATTAATTAATCATGAAAAAGGGCTTCGCTCTCCCCGCAGCTTAAGCGAAGGTTCATGGGCGCTGGCTGCTTCAATTTGCAAACGAAATTAAAGCATATTAAAAAAATGGTGGGGTTCCAAATTTATCAGATGCAAACGACGGGTAGATATCAGACGTGGGGTTCTCTCTCATGTTTATCATCTGAGTTAATGCTTGATATCAGTTCAACAAAAAGACCACGCCATTGCATTATTTATTCTTTTGATTTGGAGGTATCCCCTATAATTGAACTCGGAACTGTGTGTGCAGGGGATAGATATTATGGTTTGATCGAACCACTCTTTGAGAAACTTTTGGTCCACGATGGCCTGAACTTGTGGCTGCCTTCCAGCGTCCATTTCCCTGATTCACTAAGCTTAAGCCAGTTCACCTCATCATTATTGGGAGGGGGATAATGACAAGCATATCATTATTGCCATTGTGGTGGGGTAAACAAGATAATGACCACCCTTTTTAGGAATCATGGAGAGATTATGTAATGCTGGGTCCAAATCTGGTCCTTTTTTCTTTATTTATTATTACTTACTTTTTCGATTTCCTCTCTTTGATGTCAGGAATATCTTTCTAATTAATACAAGTAATACCCTTAACCCATTTCAATGAGATTATACAAAGTTAAGATTATTAAATCAATTTAAGTACAACTAACCCTCATATTAATAGTTTACTATTAGTTTTTAGGTTAAGATTGTGAGGTTCACCCGTAAATATATATATATATATATCTAAACATATAAACATTTTATTTCTTAAACTAAAACTGAGAATTGAAACTTATAACAAATTGTATACAAAGAAATTAATTAGTAATTCATTAATCACTAATTAATATATTTCAATAATCAATGACTAATTCATTAAAATAAACTACTAATAAGTAAGTTTCACATATTGAACAATTTGATCAATTGATTCTTTATATATTTTTATTCTATGGAATAAGATGTTTTAATCTACAATTTAATCAATGTTAATTATGAAATTTATCAGCACCGACCCACCTGAGCCTTGTATTTTCTTCTCTTTTTTTTGTCAAAATTATATATTTCATCATCCATGCAAAAGTGAGAAATCCTACTTGCCCGCTCAGGGAACAGGGTTGGAAAGCTTCCAAAAGCTAGGTCCGATGTGGTGCTTTTTCCACTTTTTATCTTGTCTTGCTTTTTTTTCGTTTTGAGGCTCTGCTAACGTAAGAAATTGAAACATTTTGTGCAAGGTAAACATGATCAATTAGTGCTTCATTAGAGTTCATAACTAATTGGGAGGGAGGAATTCTGCATACATTGGAATCTGCCCACGTTAGTTAAAAACGTGTTTGACCCAAATAAACATCAAGTAAAAGTTGTACCAATTCATTCAATTCAAGCAGGGGACGACACGAGAACCTTATGCTGGATTCCATGAGAGATTGAAGAGCCCTTCTCTTCTACTTATTTTTTAAAGAATACTAATTTTATAACCTTTTCTCATTGCATGGCTCAGCTGATAGGAAAAGAGGAGCATGTTAAACAAGGTAACACGTGCTGGGAGGAAGCTTCTCTCAGCATTTTCACGAGTAAATGATTATGTTGTTATATAATATTTATTGACAATTGGATGTATATAAAAATTCAACTATGAAAACATTGTATGTTTAAAATCATTATAGATTATGGAAAGCAAGAAAGTAATGTAGTAAATGTTGAATAATTTTAAAGTGTAAACTTTTTAAAAGATATTTTGGTTCATTAATTATGGTGATGGTACTTATCCTGGCATCGGTTAGATGGACGAATATTTTGTTTGTTTTAATATGATTGTTAGGTCTCCAAGCCATATTTGCTATTTTGTAACTTGAAATTCTGGATTGAAACTTTTTGTTCTTCCTTCCACCTCTGTGTATGAAAAATAAAAGAAACTTGTTGGCGGTCAGTTTCAAGTAAAGGTATGAATGTGTGAAAATTCCAAATGGAAAATGGGGATTGTTGTGATCCTTGGTTAGGGTGATTGAACAAGGACACATAATTAAGAGGGATGCTAAGTAAAGGCAAGTGAGCTAGGAATTCTCGAGACTCCAAGGAGTGTAGGGCCAGGGGGGAGTTGCACCTAAGATGTCTAGATGCACAAATCATATGGTTACGTGCCAGCAGAGAGGTCTTCAATCCAGCCTTGATTTCTGTAAATGCCAAAATAGATTTTCCGTCCCTCAACACATCATTCTCCCTTTGGTCTGAAATCACAACTTTAGTCATTTACAAACCGCATTTGTTTAAGGAAACCCTTGTTTCAAGTGCAAGCATTTCCATTTCAATTTTAATCAATCTAGAATCTTTCCGTACACAACTCTCTAATTTCTCTCATTTGCACCTTCTCCTAAGCTTCTAACCCCTGTTAGGTAAGTCAACCCGTGTATTATTCCTTAATCATGTATCTAAAATGCCTTCAGTCTAATTTTGTTAACAACTCGCACCTTGGTTCTATGGTGTAGTGGTTAGCACTCTGGACTTTGAATCCAGCGACCTGGGTTCGACTCCCGGTAGGACCTTTTTATAGAAAGTTCCCTAATCAGTTATTTTAATTAATTTTTAAATATAAAAAGGAATAATGATGATCATATTTACCATCCTATTAAATTGAGGATTCCCTAATCTTGCAACTTGACCTCTTTTTTAATGTAATATTACCATTATTGGATGGAAAAAAAATCCTATCAAGAAATTCTACTATTCTGTCTGCTCTTGCAAATGTGAAAAATAAAATTATTTATTCTTTTATAAATTCTAACTAAATAAATTAGTGGAACTAATAACAAACAAAGTAACCAAGAAAATATTTTTTCATATTTGTAAAAAAATCCATAAAATTTTTTTTTTTGTCAAAAATCATTATTTTAGGATAAATTATTAAAGGCAAACGTGAGGCTGAATCTGGCCTGCGGGAAGAAGCCAGATCCGGCTTCTCTATGGGAGGCCAGATCCAGTTTCTGCTGGACAGATTTGCGCCAGTAGCGTTAGATTGGACCTCAGCGGCCTTGGGTCTACGTCAATTGGATGTTGAAGGCGATTAAGAGAGTTACTCCGTGACAATCCTAACAGCCAGTGAAGGGAAAGAGAAGAAGGAAAAAGAAAAATTATTAATTTTTTAACCTTTTTTACATGTTAATATTTGTTTTTTAATTTTATCCAACTCATAATTTTTTTAATTTTTATTTTAAAAATGTTTTTTGAAATATAATTTGAATATTTAAAATATAAAAGTAAAATAAGAATTTGTTATATATTGTGGTATAAATATAAAATATATATTTTAAATGTAAAGATATATTCTTTAAAATATACATACATATATATGGATATATGTATATATGTATATATTCATGTACACATACAAACATAGTTTAGTTTCATTTGCTAATTGAAAAATAATTTGTTGAAAGAAAATATTTTCTGTGTAAAACATTTTATTGAAAAATTAAATTTTTATTATTATTTGGATAAAATATTGAAAATATCTTCTGTCATTTGAATTATCTTGTGAAAAATATTTTCCAAAAAAAATCCTCAAAATTTACTCCTTTCTAAATCAATAAAATATGATCCACATGACAATATTAAAGATGCTCATCTTTACCGATTAAAAATTAATATGATGAAATAGAGCTTAGATCATCAATTATTGATTTTGTACATAGATGTTAGTATAGTATAAAAGAAATTTTTTTTGAATAGTACAAAAGGAAATTAATGTAAACAGTATGGATTCAAGCTTATAATATTCTACAATTACTACAAGTTTAACAGTTCTAGTTTTGCTTTTGTTGAGATATAATTAACGTCCACTTTAAATTGATTAGTGGAACTATTGCATGATCAATAACTTTTTAAAGAAAATTTTACTACCCCCTTAAAGAAAATATAGTAGTACTATGTACTATATTTTGGTTATAAAAACAAATTTAATGCAAATCAAAAGCAACTAATGAAAATTTATTGTTCAATCAAATATATGGTGTGCATTAAAATTCTAAGTGACACAAATAATTGGAGATCCTTTTAAGGAAGCTCTTTAACAATTTTGATACGATATGCCAATTAGAGTAATTTAATTTTAGTAAAAGGTTCACATTATTACAGGTCAAAACTTAAACTCAATTGTGCATAACCTTAAGCTCTGAAAATAAAGTTTAAGGAAGTCTATAAATCACGAGTTCATATTTCTAACGTAAATGATATATCTAAAATAAATTGTAGAAGACATGCTTAAAATAAGTGTTAGAAAACACATATTTATATACCCCAAGACCTACCTCATCTTGTACTAATATGAGATCTGTAATATTTTACTCCAAACGCTTTCATTGTACAAGCTTTTTACTTGTAAAGGAGGCTCTTTATTTGTAAAGGGAAAGAAAATCTAAAAATAAATTTTAAATAAGTTTATAAATAACAAATTCACGTTTTTCACTCTAAAAAATATGTTTAATAGGTGATAAAAGATTCATATTTATATATTTAAAAGTCACTTCATGTCTTACTGATATGGATTCTACTTAAAATTCACAAGCTTACGATATTCTAAGTGATCCAAGTAATATGTGATCCTTTCATGATGCTCCATAGCAATTTTGATACGATATGCTCGGTAGATTAGTTTAATCTTAGTAACATGCTCACATACTCTCATACAAGATTCACGGATTCAAGTTGACAAGGTTACAAATTCGATGCTATCAACACATATAAAGTAACTCACTCCTCACCGTTAACTGTTAAAGGAGTTTTACTTCTTTGGAACAGTAATATGTCATATATTGATTCAGTCGAGGGTACATAACGCTTATTTAGCTTTAAAAACTTGGACAGAAGATTTGTTTCAACATTTTAGAACATCCAGAGTTTCAGTCAATAGAGAGAGGAGACCAACCGAGCCCAGATCGGAGAGAAAGGGAGATCTGCCTTTTTAGGATAAAATATTACTTTGTTCCAAGCTGAGCATTAAAATGTTCAGAAATTTCACAAGATTCCGTGTTTTTTTTTGGTATTTTATTCCATTAATTTATCAAGTTTAAATTTAGAAAAAAAATTACAAGAGCTAATTTATAAAGATTTTTATGGAATATTTCATTCCATTTAGAGGATGATGATACTGTACAAAAAAGTGATATATTCGGAATCTTCAATACTTCTTTTCATTTCTTTGCTTTTCACTGACTTTCCTTCGAAAACTGCGAAAATCCAAAAATGGAAGAGAAATACGAAACCCTGGAAATTCTCCAAAATTCACCAAACTCTGGAGTCTTTAACCTAATCTTTAACCGCCCATCTGTCCGCAACGCGCTTTCTCTCGACTTCTTCAACGAATTCCCCAAAGCTCTTAACGCCCTCGACCAAAACCCTAACGTCGCCGCTATAGTCCTATCCGGAGCCGGCGACCACTTCTGTGCAGGCATCGACCTCAAAAGCCTCAAAGACATCTTCCGCAATCACTCCGGCGACCGCGGCCGCTCCGGTGAGCGATTACGGAGACAGATCAAGTTCATGCAAGATGCCATCACCGCCATCGAGCGGTGCCGTAAACCGGTAATCGCGGCGATACACGGCGCATGCATCGGCGGAGGGATCGATATCGTGACGGCCTGTGACGTAAGGTGTTGTACGAGGGATGCGTTTTTCTCTGTGAAGGAAGTCGATTTGGCTATTACGGCTGATCTCGGATCGCTCCAGAGGCTGCCTGGGATTATCGGGTTCGGCAACACCATGGAGCTGGCGTTAACAAGTCGGAGGTTTTCGGGTCAGGAGGCAAAGGAGTTGGGTCTTGTTTCTCAGGTTTTCTGGTCAAAGGAGGACTTGAGTGAAGGCGTCCGTAACATTGCGGAGGGTAAGTTTGTATTTTTGTTATATTGACTTTACTGTAGTATAATATTATTAAATCAAATAGGCCTCGTGGCTATTTCGAGGAGAATAATATTAGTCCTGAAATCTTATGGTACATTTAATTTGTGGAAAAAAATAATAATAAATAAAATATATTATTATGTAATTTGATATGATTAATGAAATAAAGTAAAAATAATTATTATAATTTATTACTATATGATTATTTTTTTATTTTATTTTATTTTTAAATATTAATAATTATAATTTATTTAAAATATTAATAATTGATAATTTAAATATTAATATTTTTATAATTTAATCATTAATATTATAAAATATTATTATTTTATTTTTAATTTCAATATTAATATGATTATTTATTTTTATTTTATATTTAAATATTAATAATTTATAATTTATTTAAAATATTATTAATTGATAATTTAAATATTAATATTATAAAATATTATTATTTTATTTATAATTTAAATGTTATTATTTATTATTATTTTATTATTTAATATTAATAATTTATAATTTGTTTAAAATATTAATAATTGATTATTTACATATTAATATTTTATTTACAAATATTAATATGGGTAAAGTTGTAAATTTTTAAATTTATGAGAGGTAATTTAATCTTAACAATTTTTGATAGTTAAAGAAGAGTTTTTACTAATTTTGAAAAATAGGTAAAATGGGAGAATGGTTATTCCTTGCTTAATTGCCAACCAAACAAGAGTAAATAGTAACTAGGAATAGAAGGGGAATAGCTTAGCCATTCCCCATACCAAACATGCAGTTACGTGTGTGTGGTTGAATGTTAAAGAAAGTGATATTGGTTTGGCAGGAATTGGTGGGAAGTCTCCACTAGCCGTGAGTGGGACAAAAGCTGTGTTGCTAAGAAGCAGGGAGTTGAGTTTGGAACAAGGATTAGATTATGTTGCAACTTGGAACTCTTCGATGCTTCTGTCTGATGATCTGACCCAGGCAATCTCTGCCCAAATCCACAAAAAGAAACCTGTTTTTGCTAAGCTGTGATGATGTTGTTGTTGTTGTTCTACTTGGTTACAATCTAGTTCACCTTTAATTCCTTGGAATAGTAACGTTTGTTGTAGTATTTTACTATTAGTAGCTTACAATGCTGACTTGGAGAATATTCCCTTCGTTCACTCGCATCAAGCGGATTGTCAAATTTCAAGTCGTTCTAATAATTTTAATTGTTCAATTTTCTTTTCTTGCTGTGCTCATTATCATTTTATTTTTTTAATGAAAAATTGTGTATTAGAGACGTTTGTGTTCTTTCCTTACCTTCGAGAAATGAAAATGTTTTACGAAGCACTTGTTTTTATACCTGTCAAAATGAGCTTGGCCCATTGGATCGATTTATTTTTTATTGAATATGAAATGAGTTGAGCTTGAAACTTTAGATCCATATTAAAATCGGGCTTATATGGGTCAGTCCACCAAATCAATGGGCTGGGGTGGGCCAACCTTATGGAATAAAAAAATTAATAATTTTATATATTTAATTATCAATAATATTACTTATTTTATTTATTTCAATGTGTTTAATTTTTACTTATCAAATTAATAATTTTAATTTATAAATTAAATAATAAAATAATTTTATTAATAAAAAATTTATTAAGTAAAATTATAAAAAAAATTTTTTTTTACAAAAAAAAAAATGGGCTGACCCAACCCAACCCATGGGCTAGTAAGGGATGGGTTGGGTTGAGGTTTTGATAGCTTAAATAAAAATTGGCTGGCTCGACCCAACTCATATTTTCTTAGCCCATAAGGGCTTGGGCTCAGCCCAGCCCATATAGACAACTTTACCTGTTTCTCACAACTCAGTCTTTATTGGTTGAAAGGGTAAGGATAATAAAAAATTTCTCCTTTTAACCTAAAAATAAAAAATAAAAAACAAAAATGAATCTCAATGTTGTTTTCCCTCCTTATAAAATCTAAAATTGAAACTAATTCAAACCAATGTTGAATTTGCAATTAGAACATTTAGTTCATTGATTAATGTATAATTTTTTATTTAAAAAGTAGAATTTGAATATGTTTTTTTTTTCAATTAAAAAAAACTATTGTTGGATTTGGTTAAAAAGCAATTCAAAAAATATTTAATTTGGTTCAAATCAGTTTTTTATTTTATTCTATTTTAAAAAATATATCGTTTATCCACGCTTTTTACGTCTTCAATGGATAGGCACTTTCGTCATACTATGCCTATCTTCGAACTAGGGGATGAAGTGTAATTTTTTTTTTGTATAATAAGGTGTCGCTAATTGTGTTTATTAATTTATATGTTTTATAAAATAATCTTATTTTGTTATTGTGATATTATATTTTCATTTTTCTTGTCCTAGACAATGACATGATAACAAGCAGAAACACAAAATGTTTGCTTTTTCAACTCCAATTTAATAATCATTGTATGAACTCCAATAAATTATCTTTTATGTGGGATAAATTTTATGCAATAATTAATTTATATCAATTTAGAATTTATCATAATTGAATTTTAGAAAATAAAAGCATACTTAATTTTTGATCCATAATTTGACAATGAAAGTGTTAGGATTTTCCTCCTACTTTTTTCATTAACTCTACAATTGGTGAGATACTTAATGTTTGTGTAGATAGTTGAGAAGACTTATTCATATCTTGATATAATGAATCCCTAATTTCACAAATCATAGGATTTAGAATTTCTTAAATAGACTTATATTCTTAAGTCCACATTTAATATTATTGTCTAACCTATTTTATTAATTAGATCATATTATGGAATATAATATCTTCACTTTATCAAAAACCAAATAAGCTTAATCTATCTTTTATGAAAAGGTAAGACAAATTAAATAATGCAAGTCCAACACTTTCTTTTTGGAGTAAGTCCAACACTTTATTATTGAAAAAATCTAACAATGTCTCACTAGGACTATGATATTTAAATTCAAATTTTAAAAACGCATTTTCTTAAAAATGACTCACATGTTAAGACAAATTGAAACTTTATAAGCTCAATTTTTTTTAAAAAAAAAATAAAATTGATCTTGGGACTTACTCCTAAAAATCCTTCTATCTAATAACATTTGTGATATAATAACTTCTATCAAGATACAACATCAACTATAATCACATATACCATCCAATCTTATCAATATAAAATTAATGTAGTAGTGTAACAATGAATAACAACACTACTTGATTGATCTATTTCATCTATTTCACAAAGCGACTGACACTTTGTTCTCTACTTTATGCAATTAAAGCTTGTAAGAGAAACACTTTATGGTTTATTTAAGAAACTTATATGTCTGCCTTACATATCTTGAGATATATTTTATGTGTCAAAGACGTATCCTTAAGGCTATCAATTTATGCCCCAACGTATACTTAAGATTGATGCATGTCTTAAGTTTTCACATATGAAAAAAAAGTATGTATACATAAACACTTCATAATTGAATATTATTAAATAATCACTAGTAATACTAAATCCAAATACATCATCAACAATGTGCTCCAAATAAATTTAAGCAAAAAAAGCATGAAATAGAACAATATGAAATCTTCTTATTAATTAAGCACATCAAAGCACTCTAAAAGGCTCATGTCATAAAACATGTTTTTTGAAAGTGACATGGCGCAATCCCTTGGTCAAATAATCACCTATCATGTCATCAATCTTAATATGCTCTACCAAAATATCATCTTTTTTCACAAGTTCTTTAACTGTCAAATATTTTATCTTTATATGCTTAGTTTGCCTTTTTATTTTTAGTAGATATAACTATTATAGCATTAACACAATATAATTGTATTGGTTTATCAATAGAGTCAACTATTGATAATTTTTTTTCTGAGATTTCTTACCTAGATTGTCTATGTAGCTTCTCCATAACATGATACAAATTCTACCTACATAGTGGATGAGGTCACAAGCGTCTACATTACACTTTTGTAAGATATTACACTATATGCCAATATAAAAATATATTTGAATAGCTAGCAAAGTTAGAATCTGTAACCAACTAGCTTAAGGTTTTTAACCTTATGATAAAATATCATACAATCTTAGTTCTCTCTCATCACCGTCTTTGCAACTTCCCAAATACTGACTGTAAAGGCAATATTAGGCCTAATGCACATTTGATTATACATCAAGCTTCTTACTACACTAGTATATGGTGTTACTGTCATAGATTTCCTTTCAGCATCATTTTTGGGATATTGTGTCAAATTCAATTTATCATCTTTAATAACTGGCACATCTCCATCTTTCTAATGAAGCATAACAAATTCATCATACACTTGATCAATGTATGTACACTAAAAGAGTTCTAAGAAGTGATAAAATCTATCCCTATAGATTTTAATGCTAAAGACATAGGATGTTTCCCATAGATCTTTCATATCAAATTGACTTGACAATAACTTCTTAGTGTCTTACAACATCCCAAATCACTACTAGCAAGTAGGATATTATCAACATATAAAATAAGATAAACTTACTCCTATTGATCTTGATATATGCAAATGTCTACTATGTTCTCAACAAAATCAAAAGAGGTGATTATTTCATCAAATTTAAGATACCATTAGCGAGAAACTCGTTTGAGCCCATAAATAGACTTTTTGAGTTTACACAAAAAATGATCTTTACTATTCTCCTTAAATCCCTTTACCTGCAACATATAGACTTCTTCAACTGTGTAAAACCTTGGGCAATCAATTTGGCTTTAAACTTGTGAAACCCACAACTTTTATAAGAGGATAGTTGGGTAAATCCGTAAGTGAGCTTTTAACAATTATTATGGATGATTTTGTTCATTGGTTGTAGTCCTTTCCATCTATTTGTTTATACTTTGTGGGTACCACCTTGCTTGGCTATCATTGTTGAAGTATAAACTTTTTTAAGTTTAGAATGGGTCAAAATATGTGATTTTTATAAAACAATTTGATGGAAATAAAAAATGATAGAACGGTTCCTTTGGTATTGATATAACTTAGAATGATTTTTTCATAATTTTTAAAGTACATTTGTTATGATAAATAAAAGCCCAAAATTTAATTTTCGTCGAACTTTCTCGATTTTGTTCTTGAAACCAAAATTTAGATTTTGACGCTTTTGGAATTTTATTTTATTTTATATTTTTATTGAATCCAAATAAGATGTGTTTGCGTATTTACATTAAATATCTTGAGTAGATGGAGAGTAGAAAGAAATGAAGCAAAACTGAAGACATTTACATAAATGGTATTGAATGTAAATAAGCTTAGTAGGATTTTATAGGCATTCTATCTCTAATGTATCGATATAGTTGACCTAAAAAGGCTTTCTGATAAGCATGTATCGATATATGTTCATAATGTATCAATACAATTTTTTCAGATCCAAAAGTATCAATACATGGTCTAAATGTATCAATACATTTCTTTGTTTTCCAAAAAATAAAATGGGGTATGAGGGTATTTTCACGCCCCCATTATAAATATGTCACATATTATGAGGGTTTTTAATTTCCAACCATTTTCCTTCATTTTCCCCCTCAAATCTCAACCACTTTAAATCCTTTTCCATCCCAAATCATCATTTTGGAAGATTTGAAGCTTGGATTTTAGTTTTAAACATCAAGGTGATATTCTTCAACTTTTAAATCTTAAATTTATGATTTTCTAGCTTTGAAAAATAGTGTTTTTATGTCCAGATTTAATTAATCCTTCAAGCTAAAGGATTTGGTGGTTTTTCTCATTGATTATAGCTTATTTAAGGTAAAGGAAGATGGGTTTAAGAATTTCCTGCTTTAGTTAATGTAGAACTATGGGTTTAAGCTAGGAAAATTAATATTTGATAAACTTGACTAGTTTCAAATTATTGTAGAATGATTACCACGTGATGTATAGCTTAAGTAATGTTTACAATGATTGTTGAATGCTTTAGATGCGATCGAAACTCTAAGGAATTCACTGGAGTAAAGTCTTGCTTGTTGGTAAAGGCCAACTTATTGAAGGTGAGTGGGTACACCTCTTAAAGTATTTTATATGGTAAAGTGGAGTATGATTTATCGATTGGATGATTTGCATATTTTGCATGCTATTGTGATTTTGATAAATTCAAATGTTTGAACACAAACATTTTTAATGAAGTTTTGAATCTATTATGTAAGTAAATAGTCTATTACATATTAGTTTTCAACAAGGGGGAAAAAACCTTTCAAGTGTTTTCACTCAAATATTCCTCAATTGAATAGTAGTTGCACAATTGGTGCATGGCTAGGTAAAAGCCTAAGTGAATAAATAACTACCCATCCAATTATATGAAATGTGAAATGATAGAAAACCATTATGGCATATATGTTAGTCATGTGGATGAATTGAGATGCCTCTATAAGGAGGTTTATGTGAATGTATAGATGCCCACTAATGAAATATCACTATAATTGGAAATGATAAAATGTGAATAACATTGTTTTAGTTGAAATATGATATATCAATGAGAATATGTTGCATTGAGTATATTGTTATATGAGAATAAGGGCTAGATGTAAGGTGTTATACCACACATGATAAAGGCTAGATATAGGGCGTTATATCACACATAACAAGGGCCAGATGTGGGGCGTTGTATCACACAAATATTCAGACCAGATGTGGGGCTTCATACCATATGTAAAAAAAAATGGCCAAATGTGGGTGTTATACCACACACTTACATAAATGTAAGATTGAGGTGAATGTGCCAATTTTGATGCGGTGTTTTCAGTGTTCATATTGAGTTGTTGATATTGTTATCGTATTAAATGATGACGTGTTTAATGGTCAAATTGTATATTCATGTATTGAATGATTGATATAGGACTATTAAGTTAAAGACTTGAATAGTGCTCTTAGATCTCTGTACGAGAGGTATTTACCCGAATTATGGGTTGTATGAGAATTGATTCCGCTACCAACAGTACAGGTACTGATAATGTTAAAGCGAACTTTCTTTTTTTCTCCTTGCAAGTATTTGTACTTGGAGCTATAATATTTATCAACACTTTTATGTAACTTGGCTTTCAAATGCATTTATGAAAAATGTTTGAAACAAGATTATTGACATTTGGAAGGCTTATGTTAAAGTTTATGAAATTTATGTTGTTTTTGCAAAGTGTGGTTTATTACAAAACTCTTGCTTTGTTTTTGTTTTATAGACCAATAGCTAGCTTGGCTAGGTGCCTTGTGGAGTAATAGCTAGCTCATACTTGGTAGGTGTGATAATGCCTCCCTTTCCAACCATTAGTGTCACTACACTCCGTAGTGTGTCAAGTCAAGTCTTATACTATTTAGTTTTGGATGATAATTGGTTATGCGAATAAATGCTGATACACTCATATTTGTTTATCATTGTGAACATTGTGTTGATGTAACGACCGCTCCTCGGCCGTTACTTGCATTTGAGACTTGCGAGTAAACCCATCAAATCTCGAACAAGCCTTACTAGAAATACCCATTAGCTCACTGTATACGATCACCATTCCATATTAGTGCTTAAACCGTATACTTTCGTATCATAATTGGAACCACATTTATAATAATCGATTCAATCTTTAAAACATATAATCATAAGTATATATAATGAGGTCTAAAGTCTCCAGTTTAATACTTATACCAAGGCCACTATCCATTTACAATTAAATAAACAAAGTGCTACATTCGACCTTTAACAGCGAAGTGACTTGGAATGAAATGCTATGAGATGCCTTTAACTATCTGCGATGCACCATAAGTGCCAATGAATGCACGCCAGGCCGATCATTATTTGCAAAAGGGAAATAAAGGGATGAGTCTCACAAACTCAGTGATCATCAGCTCCGTGAGCAAGGAGAAGATGGGAAACAAGCAATAAGCAGATCATTTGAATGATAAAACCAGAATATAAAATGCAAATCTTATAAACCAAACCACAAGGAGGATATTTGTGCCTTGTAAAAATAATATCGTAAAATCATAATACAATGTTTTCTTTGGCAAAACAGTGCTGAAAATAAGTGTAACAAAAAGAGTTTCAATCACCGAAAACATCATTGCCATCAAAATATGAAATATAGTATAAAGGTAAGCATGGCATGTAAAGAAATCAAAGTGTACAACCACCTAAATCAACTCATGTTTGTCAAGTAAGAACTGAAAGCTTTTATTTAAACAATGAGAGTTGCAAAGAAAATCTTAACTCTCCACCATGCAAGAGAGTACGCGTTGAAAACTCACAAGGCTCTTGAGTAGGAAAGTATAATATCAACACGTGGACCTACTTCCACGTAATAACAATTCGGGAGTCTTACTCCACCGGATTCTCATAGCCATGGCAGCCTCCACAATGTTGGCCGATATCGGAAAATCAAGCTGTCGCTACCACGCACATCCGAGAGTCTCACTCTACCAGATCACTTATGGCCTAGCCACGTATACATATCACAAATCGTGGCCCTTGCCACGCTTAACTGCCCGTCGACGACCCAAAGGTTCTCTAGATAGAGCTCACTCATGCACGAGGGTCACAATTAACCGAAGTGACAGCCGGCCTACACTCAACAAACTTGGTTTGTCAAAACCATTTTCAAAAATCAAATCGAGGTTTTCCAAGTCTTTTGCTTAAAATCTTTTATAAACAAGGTTCAATAACCTTTCAAATTTCTTCACCTAAAAAGGCATGGTGTATTCTCTTATACAAAGATCGGACTAAAATCGGTGCTTCAAGCTTGCATTTTAGATCATTCAACAATTGCATTTAACTATGCGTATCACACAAAAGATACAAGGCATAGATTTTGAACGCAAAATAGCATAAAAGGCTTGTTTCCCGATTCTTAAAACACTTTCTCATTTATTGATATATCCAAAACAATTTTCAAAACAACTTGCATCCACAATTTTCTACGAGTTCTACTAGCTCATGCTTTCCACAATAACAATGTATAAATCATTGTAAGTTCATTTAAAAATCTCCTATCGAGGCTAACAGCTCATGCTTTCCATAATTGCATTTAATGAAATCCGGCGACGTTTATAAAACGTATAACATTATATAGCTATGAAAATTTTGAAATAGGCACCCCCCACTCACCTTATAATAACGGGACGCTTCGTTGCTATTGATTCGAGTGCGTATCTCACTATTTATACTTGCCAGTCACTTGTTACCTCGCCTGGTACACCACCACGTTTTGACACGTTTTTTGCTAAGGTTCCTCATATCCATTTCTTGTATAATTCTTTAGATTATAAGTATCAGTAACTTGTTTATAACATCAAGTGCCCATTTCAACCTTTCCAACGATTTTTATTCAAATTTGTCATATGTTTTCTCAACATAAACCACATATATGGCAGCAATTATAAATCTAATTTCATCAAGCATTTCATAAGTTTACATGCACCATAATTTACATTCATATGCTGCCCACACTTGCACAATTATTTCTTCACAATATTCAACTAACCGTAGGCTTGAAAACATAGTGTTAAGCTTATCGCTTTCCTTTTTCACTTTGAGTTCATCATGTACCCATGGGTTTATTGGCTTGTATGTCACCAATTTTTCTCCAATCAAGCCAATCTTTGCTGCCACAAGACATTTCTCTTAGTCACTAACTCATTTTCAAAGATTACTCAAGCTAAAAACAAGAATCCTTACCTTTCCTTACTTGAATCACCAAAACCAAGCTTTTTCTTCCTTTCTCTCTTTTTCTTTCTCCTTTCTTTCCTTTCTCCTTTTTTCCAACTGATCTCATCTATTTTCTTTCCAAGAGTACGGTTTTCTTTGCAAAACAAAGCCATTTTTCTTTTCAAATGCATGGTGGCAAGGTGAAAATGGCATGGAAGCATGAAAATGGCGTGGGAGCATGAAGGTGAAGAAGAAAATATCTCTTGGTTGGAGATAAGGATCGGCCATGGGATAAGGATGAAGAGTTAAAGCTTCTTTTGAAAGCTTTGACCAAACTAATGGCAAAATTATCATTTTACCCTCCAAAGATTTCACCCTTTTTAATTGTATCTTCCCACAATCTTTTAAGTCCAATTTATTTTCATTTTTCTTTCTTAACACTTGTATCAATAAAATATCAAGTTTATACTTCAACGCGGTATCATCGCAATATTTAAATATTGACTTACCCTCGTTAGCTTTATTTAATAAAGACACGAGGGCCCCATTAACGTCATTTTTCTCCAAAATTTCCTCATTCTTCTTCTCCCCCATTTAGATTGACCATATACTAATTTTTCATGAAAAATTATGACATTGAATAAAATATTAATATTTTAATATTATTTTATTCCAAAATTTTTCACTTGTCTCTCTTTGGCACCCAAAATGTCTTATTATGCCCCGATTCACATCCGAATAACTTTTTATATCGTTAATTCATTCTCAATAAAAAAATTATTATTTAATTGCTATTGCTTCGCGTGCGAAATATTTTACTTTAGAATATTCCCTCCACCCTTCATCACTCTTAAACACTATAATTAACCTCAATTGGTATTTGATAAGTTCTATTAGTCAACATAGCAAAGTATGAGGTGTTACAGTTGAGCCCCGAAAAATGGGTGTAGATAAATATTGTTACTATGGTAAAAGGACTATAGGTGATAAAGGCACAGAATGTGTGCCGATCATTAGATGATATGTATGATGTGAATATTGATATGAAATGAAATAGAAATCACACACTATGTTAAGAAGTTCCATAACTATGATGATTTTTTTTTTATATATTTGTGTGATGAATGAGTACATAATGTTCCACACATTAGGTTGAGAAGTTCCATAATGATGTGATGATGTTTATATACTTATGAATGTTATTATATTGTATGGATATTATATGAGTGAGGTGGATGTCAAAACCACACATGCCGTTTATGGCTTGCTTGGTCCTAATGGGCCATATCCACATAGGTTCATGCGTCAGTCACGATCCTTAAGAAAACGAGATGTGACAAAACCTCTCAATCCTTCCTTTAGAATGTTTTTTGGTCTTGTCCAGCCATTTACAACTTATGGATTTACAAACCTATAGTAACTCAGCAAGTTCCCATACCTTATTGTGTGATATAGATGTATCTCATCTTTTATTGCATCCCACCATAGATTTGATTGAGGAATAAAAATAGCTTTTAAAAAAGTTATTAGATTAACTATATAGCCACTACCATAATCATCCTCTCCAAGATAGAATATATAGATGTTTGAGGAAAGAGCATGCCTCTTTATCCTTGTAGATCTTCTTTGTGGTTCATCTACAATATTCTCATGTTGACGACCTCACTAAGAATTGGCTGTACTTGTTCATTTTCCCTGGTGTATCCACAACAATATCCTTCTGTATGGTTATAGAAATTCTTATTGGCTTAATATGTTCACCTCTATCTCTAACTTTAAGGCAATTAGCATCAGCCACATGCAACCCTAGAAACATGACTATTTTTGCCTTACCATTTTACAACCTCCACTTGAACAATAAAAAATATAGCCCATTGAACGATCTAAGCACCCAATAAAATAGAAACCAGTGGAACGATACTATATTTTAGTCTCAATTGGATCATAAAGATGAATTTTTGAAGGACATCCTTAAACACGTAAGTAATTAAAACTAGGTTTTGTTTGGTCCATAACTCATAAGGGGTTTTAGGAACAAATTTGCTAGGAATTCTATTTTAGATGTATAAGGTTTTTTTGATTGTTTCTTACTCATAAAAATTCTAGTAAATTAGCCCCACTAATCATACTTTTTATCATATCATTTTAGGGTGCAATTCAGCCTTTCAACCAAACCGTTTTGTTCAAGATTACTAGGTATAGTGTATTGAGGTACTATTCCACAACTATCTAAACATTTGGCAAATAAATCTTTTTGTGGTCATGTTGTGTCATATCTATAACAATATTCACCACCAGTATCAAACTTGGAAAGTTTTAATGGTTTTTCCCAATTGTTTCTCAACTTCAGTCTTACAGATATTAAATTTATCAAGACTTTCAAACTTATTTTTAATTAAGAATATATAACCATAATAAGAAAAATCATCTATAAATGCCATAAAGTATCTACGATTGCATATAGTAGAGATATATGATCCACTTATGTCAATTTGAATAAGTTCTAGTAAATTGGAACTTTCATTTGATAATTTTCTCTTTATTTTCGTCATCTTACTTCTACAATAATCAACACATGTCTCCAAGTTATCAATAATAAAAGTAGATAAGAAGTTATCCTTTATTAATCTTTTTTCTACCATTTTCTTGGAGATTTGGCCAAGCCTTTTATGCCACAACGTGAAAGATGTCTCCTTTACATGGACCCTTTTAGCGACTCTTTCAACATTCTATTAGCTAGCATACGTATTAGTAGGAACTAAACACAATTTATATAATCCTTGAGCCAAAGAACACAAGTAAATATCTTTTGAATCATTAATTATCATAAATTGAATCCTTAATTTCAAAAGCATAACCAATAGTGTTTGTTAGCTTTATGGCTGTACAATTGATCTTATAATTTGAAATAACAAAGACAAATGATTAAAATTACTTTAATACATTTTAAACAACTCAAAAAGTCCCTTGATACTTTTAAATGAAATGACTAAGTGTTTGGAAAAGAAAACCAACTCAAAAGACTTTCAATATTGGATTCAACGTGAAATGTATCGATACGTAGTCAATGTGTATATATATATTCATATAAGTATCGATATATTTGGTCATATCTCGATGCTTGTTCTTCGAAAAGTCAAAATTTCAAAAGTTAAACTTCATGTATCGATATTTGGCCCAAAAGTATTGATAGATTTTAAGTAGAATAGTTCTGACCGAAAATATATCCATACATTATGAAAAGTATCGATAAATTTTAAAGTGAATGTTTTTGACCGAAAATATATTGATACATTCCAAAATGTATCGATAAATTTTAAGCAGTATGGTTTTGATAAAAAATGTATAGATAAATTTCAAACTGTATCGATATATTTTCATGGGTTTTCAAAAATGATCCAGAAAAAGTATTGATACATTTGCAAATGTATTGATACCTTGTGATCGTTAGAGCATTCTACTAACAAGGCTATTTTTGCATTTAATGCTACTCCTACCACTTCAAAAGACTTTAACATTATAAATACAAGCTCTCACCGCATTTATAAGGATGAGAAGACTTTGAAACAGAAGAAAAAGAGAAAAGTTTCAAGCATTTATTTTTCATTCATTTCTTCTCTAGTCATTAAAGTCTTTAAGTGTATCATTTATTGACCTTGCTTACCAACAGACATCTAGCTCTTCTATTCCTCTCATTATTGTAATTGATATTAGTTATACCTTAGCCATTTAAAAGGTAGATTGGTTGATTATACCTTAACCATAGAAAATGTAGATGGGTTAAACTTTGTCCTTAAAAAGGTTGTTGAGTAACCAAAAAATAATTTTTTCGTTTGCCTAAAGATCTCGATTTAAACATGGTAAATTAATGACAAATTACATAAAATAATGTTTAATTGGATCCTTTATTCAAACTAGAGCAGGCTTTGATACCAATGGATAACATTTATATATAATTAATTTATATTAATCCAAAATTCTCCATAGTTGAATTTAAGAAAAATGTACCCAATATTTGATTCATGATCGATAGTGAAACAATATTGAAAGAAAAAGTGAAAGTAATATTGACCAAATTAACTCAGTACACGAGGAACTTCCTCTTTTTTTCTAATAACTCTCTAATGGGTGAGATACTTAATGTTTTGTGTAGATGAGAGATAGGACCAAGCCATACCTTAAGTAAAATGCAAAAAGCCCTTTCAAAATACTTTAAAAGGACACTTTGGTCCCTCTTGTTTCAAAATAATGTTTTTGGTCCCTTGATTATTAACACCGTTGGTCAATAGTTAAAAAAAATTAGACCTAATACTACATAAATATTTTAAGATATAAATACCTTTTATATTATTTTTTAAATTTAAACATATTCTCTTTTAAAAAAAATCTGCTCATCGTTCTTTCCAAAACCTTAATCAGAAAAAAAAACTTAAAAAATTTTGATTTGGAGGCTTGAAAATTTGAAGCTGTATCTGCCTTGAAAACCATAAACTTCTTTCTTAAGGTAAAGTTTATTTTCATCGAACTCTTTATTTCTCTAACAGTTTGAGAATTTGAAAAGAATGTACTAAAAAGTAAATCTTTTGTTCAGTAATGGATATTTCAAATTTGATTGTGTTGGGTCAAGAGATTAATTTCTTACTCATGATTATTAATTTTGTTGAAAAAGTTTTACTCAAAACTTGTTCTTTGAGACTAGAGTTTAGGATGACATAAAAAGATTTTAACTTCTATAGATCAAAATTTTTAAGTTTTTTCCTTCTTTGTCAAATATTGAATTTTATTGATTATCAAAATGAGACAAACTACTGCACTCACAAATCTCATTCTAGAATTTTATTAAATTTTAAGGTTTTTTCTCCTTTGTCAAATATTGAATTTCATTAAATATTAAAGTGAATTTTATTAAGTTTTTGAAAGGAACATGAGCAGATTTTTCTTGAGAGAGCATTTGTGTCTTAAAATATTTATGTAATATTAAGTATATTTTTTTTAACTGTTGGTTATCGGTGTTAACAATTAAGGGACAAAAAGTATCATTTTAAAACAAAAGGGACCAAAATGTTTTTTTGATGTTTTTTGAGCGGGCTTTTGGATTTTACTTGCCATTCCTTTATATAGTGAATCTCTAGTCCCACCTATTATAAGATTTAGAATTTATTACATAGGCTTACACTCTTAAACCCACATTTAATGTTAGAGTTTAGCTCACTTTATTAGATCATATAATGGACTATATTAAAATGATTTTATTAAGACCAAATAAACATAAATTGTCTTTTATAAAAAAAAAGGTAAAATAAATTACATAATATAAATTCACACTTTATTATTTGAGAAAATCTAAAATTATAGTCTATTTCATTTCTCTCTAATCTCTCTCTTCTTCTTTTTAAAAAAAAAAAAAAAACAAGAAGAGAAAAATCAATCTTGATTTCTCAAACATTGAATATATATATATATATATATTAGTAGGTGCATCTATTTTCAATGGTTGCATAATAATCTCACTTTCTCGAAGTTAAAGAAATAAAATTTTGTACAATTTTTCTAATTGTTATGGAATTTTTTTAAAAATTTATTTTTGGTTTATTTTAATTTCTAAAATAAAAAATATTTTTAGTCAATGCCATGCCGTGCTAATATCAATCAACACAATCAACATGACGTCAACATCAATCAACATGGTCAATACTAGGTAAGTATAAAAATTTATTTTTGGTTTATTTTAATTTCTAAAATAAAAAATATTTTTAGTCAATGCCATGCCGTGCTAATATCAATCAACACAATCAACATGACGTCAACATCAATCAACATGGTCAATACTAGGTAAGTATATTTGATGGAAGAATTCCAAAGATGCTAAAAGATTGGATCAATATTAATAATTGTTAAATGTATGTGAACTCAATTTATACAAATAATAGTGGAAAGAATAAATTTAACATTTTTCGTATGATATAAGGATTAAATTTAAATTTAACCTTCTTTCAACATTCTTTAGTTAGATGATATAGATTACAACTATTATATCTCAAGAAATAAGTAGTATAACAAAAAGGATTTGTATATAGTTGCATAATGATTGTGGCATAAGAGAGAGATATATATTGGTCACAATGAATAGGAGCGGAGTTAGTCAATTTTTAAAACTAATATGTTGAATTTAACTAACAATGAAAAGATTCATAATCCATAATAAATTTATATAACATGTAAATCAAATGAATAATAAAAGAAAGACTTACAATAGTCCTTTGGCAAAGTTATACTTGACGATGTTTCCTTTTGTTCATAAGTTAAAGCATTGAGGCTTACTAGCTCAAGTGTAGGAGATTCAATTGGACAATTTGCATATTTTCTTTTAAAGAATTTGTCAATTGCTTTCAACTAACTCATAATTTAATTAAACCTAAAAAATTAATGCAATCAATATCCAGTATTCTTATTTTATTTCTTCAATAAAAAAAAGTTCTTATTTTATTTCTATTTAAACTTAAAATATTAAAGATAAAACTATAATGCAAAAAATATAAATAGTTAAATATGATATATATGATTAATATTTTTTTCTTATATAAATAGGATTGTTTAAAGACTAAATAGTCAAGATAATTTCCTCTTATATACTCAAGCTAATTTTCTTTCAATTAAATATAAAATGTAAAGCTCATAAAAAAGATATACTCAAAATAATTTTTTCTTATATAATCAAGATTAATAAAAATATAATATGAAAATTTAAACAACAATTAACAGTGCAACGCTATAACTTATATTTGAGAATTACATAATAAGTTTTTAATTTTTAAAGACTAAAATCATAAAAAATAAAATCTACATAACAAAAAAAAAAGGAGAATATGACGAGTAAAAGATATAACCCATATAACAAAAAAGAAAGAAAAAAAACATGGTTGATGATTCATAAAAATTTAAAGATGAAATTTTATAAAAACTTATAACATATGAGCAAATAGAATAGACATAAAAAAATAAACAAATAATAATAATAATATAATAGAAAGAAGAATATAAAAGAAAACTTTACTTTTTCTTAATGTCATACAATGGTGGTAAGTGTTCTTGTCCTTTTTTGTCTAAGTTGACAAGTTCATAAATTTCTCTCCAATAATGAGGTGTGTTTCGGTAGTGGGTTATAGAGAAAAGAGTAAATTAAAAATAAAAACAAAAAAGTAAAAAATGAAAAAAAGAGAAAGAGGCATAGAGAAACTTAAATTAAGAAAAAATTGAGTAAAATTTATGAGATTATTTTATTATTTTTTATTTAAACTAATTATTAAATAAAAAATAATTTTGAAGGGTCATTAAGAGAAAAAAACATATACTATACAAAAAATTTTAAAAATCATTAAAAAATATATATTAATATATAAAAAATTTCAAAATTGTATTACCTTCTGCCTCTGACAAGGAATATAAATAAAGTAAATAAAATCAGTCAGCTTATACGCAATATCTTTCACATGTACTTTAAACAATCACAACGCCTTTCTTCCTAATTTAATGATAGTAAAGTCAAATAATTAATAAATTGCGTATATATTTGAGCTGCGTGGATTGCAGGGAGTAGGTGGCATTGTTCACTTTCTCAGTTACTAGGGGACTCTTGAAGCCCTTCTGCAGATAATGCTCCCATTAGGCCACAAATAGTAAGTTATAAGCTGGCCCTAGCTTAAATTAGGCCGCTAACGATGTATAAATTACGACCATAATCTTGATTCAGACAAGCTTAACTATTTATGGGTCTTGCCAGCGAAATATCTAAGAAAATTTCTAAAGGTCTCAGCCAATTCCTCTCTCTCTCTCTCTCTCTCTCGCTCTCTTCTCTCTCTCTCTCTCTCTATATATATATATATATATTTATTTATTTATATTTATTAATGTAAAAAATAATGATAAGAATTTCACCCGCCTTTAAACCGTGACTCAACTGATCACAAGTTAATCGTAAGCTGGTGAGTCATTTATCAACCCAAAACCCTAACCACCTAATTAAAATATTCCACATTCCAGCAAAAATCAACCAAGATAATATCTGTATCATCCCCATTTTCTTCAAATAATTCTATCATCCACCTATAATATGCTTGGTATGAAATGAAATTGTCATTTTCTTCTATTATCAACATATAATAAGTCATAAGGATAAATATTGTAACTAAGTAGATAGTTTTTTTTTTCTTGTCAAGGAATTAGAAAGAAAGGATAAAAGAGATAATGATGTTGAAAGTCACTGTTGAGAAATAAGATTTGGATGCTTTACTATATTAAAAGTTTTACAATATAATGGTAAATTATGTGTAATGAATTTTATTGTAAAGCATATACATACGTTAGTTTTTTGTTGTAAACTTATGTTTTTAAGATTTCAAAAGATAATTAATTTCCCTTTAAGCAGTTAAACTTGAAATAATTAATTGATTCGGAATAGCATCAAAAGAGAGTATTGGGTTTTAGGCAAAAAATGTTGATAGATTTAAAAATCTTGATTTTATATATAAGAATTACAATAATTATTTGCATTCCAATAGGATGGAAGTAACAAAAGTTGAAAATACTAGTGATATCTTGAAATATCTACAAATACGTAACATGATGATTGTAATGCTTTCAATGCTATTCAGATTGGTCTAGATGATCTCATAGCAAATATTTTTTTGACAGATGTAGGATGAAATTAAATCACAAACATTTTGTAATCGTTAATGGGCTAGGAGAGCCCTTCTGTCAGTAGCGTCGTGGCGTTAAGTGTCGTTGGGAAAGCCATGGGTTACCAATCCAAGTTTTGGGGTACAACGACGACTCTGGGCAGGACAACCAATCGTGCGAATTGCCTGGGAGACAACCGATTGTTATGAAAGAGGCCCATGGGAAGAACGTCAATGCGTGGGACCATCACATCATGGTCGCAAAGTAGTGAGATGGTTGCTCAATGTAGTAGAGTGCTGTTAAGAGAGGAGAGCCATGAATAAGAGTTTTTATAGGTAAAAATTGAATCACGGTGAGTATTAAGACTTCAAGCTCTGTTGTGAGCTGTGTGAATTTTGGAAATGGACTTGTTAGAGATGATGTGATCTCTGGGGGTTAAATCGTTAACGGTTTGAACTTGATGAGTTACCGTCAGAATTTGGGCAAGCAACGAGGTGGCCCAAGGTTGTAATTCTTGGAGTTTTGATTGAAGAATTCGGATCTTTTGCTTTGTTGAGCCTATCACCATTTTGGATCCTAACAACCTTCTTCATGTAAGAATTTTAAAAGTATTTTCGAAATTGCATGATCCAAGACTCATATTTCTGATAGATATCATCTTTGAAATATGTTAAACCAAAAATCTCTAAGCTTGACTTAAAATTGTTAATTCAAGAACCTTCATCTTAAATCACTTCGGTATCTAAAACATGTCCATTATTTCCCTGTTTATCATTAATCCAACATTGACGTGGTCATTCATCGTGGAGGTCAGAGGATATTTACCCGGAGAAAATCTTGTAATTATTGGGTGCTGAAAGAGAGTTCTAGTTTCTGCTCGTCCTGGTTAAGATGCCTGTCAGCGGATATCTCAATTTTTGGCGTACGTGAAGATCCAAAACTATGAATCAACAAAATTACAAGGTGCCGATTGACTTAATTTCCACTACAGAAACTCAAGGACGCGTCTTCAATCAATTCTGGAACTCAGAGGTGACGTTAAATTAAAACAAAAACTACCAAATCCATGTCTTCATCACAACCAAATTAAGCAAGAGTCAGTTAGCGCTAGTGGCTCTCGAGTCAATTGCAATTTCAATAATGTTCTACTTTTATTTGGTCTATAAGCTATTTCCTTTTTAAACCAGGAAGCTATTAAGGAGAGTGTTCTTTCGCTCTTGCTAGATAAATAAAAACATGAGACACGATGTCAATGGGTTGGCAAATTAAACTTTGCGGGAAGTTGCAACACATAGCTGGCTTACAGTACAATATTTCTCTTTTGCACCGGAAGTGGAAAGCAATATCAAATGAGGTTGCTTCATTTTGGGTCGTGACCTGTGCTGTTGATCACAAGCTGTACTTTCAGTTGTCACTTTGTTTCGTTCTTTTGCCATTTGCGTAGGCTTGACGAATGGTTTCCCATATATTCTATATTCCATATCCACTTCAGACTTCACTCAGAAACTATAAGGAATTGCTAAGATGATATGATATCCATAGCGAAGACGAATACATGTTTAACCTTGTAACTGGGAAATGGTGTTTGACAACACTGGGCTAGCTCTAATTGGATGAAGCCTCTCGTGAATTTTAACATTCTAACTTTTAGCCTTTTAATCTATAAATAATTTTGGAATGTAAGTGGCGTCTACCGTATATGGCTTTCTTTTTCTTATGAGCCGCCACAAATTTTGGCAAGATATGAAAAGGTTTTACCAAAAATCAATGCTTCTACTGTTCTTAGAGCAAAAAGGGTAAAACAAAATCATAAAACACTGAATTTGCCATTGATGTAACCCCGAAAATGAAAGTTGAAGGTGTTATTGCTATATTCTTCTAAAACGCTGATTGGAAGAATGAACTTAGACAAAAGAGGTTAGAACCGTGAAGATTCTTTCTCCTTGGCAGAGCCCCCGTTTAACACGTTCAAAATAAATTTGCTACAAATCTCAAGATAACTTATTTTATGATTATTTATTTAATTAAGTCTCTTATCTTTTATTACATTCAAATGGTTATGTTAATTATCATGTATGTGACTACATTAGCTATCACGTAATCACGTCAATTGGTTAAATCATATACCATATAGATAAAAAATACCAACAAACATTAAGTTTAATAATGATTAAATTTTCATTTAAGTTAGAGACTTGTTTAAATCTAAATCTACATTTAAAAACTCATTTGAATATAATAAAAAATAAAAAATTAACTTAAAATAATAATCATAGTACAAGAACTTTTTAAAGGTTTAAGCCAACAACTTTATAAACAATTAAACACATTTTCATTCAAAGCCTTTGTAGGATTTGTCAAGTGCATATCCACAATATCTGCTTAGTTCGAAGGATACTAAACAAATGGCTACTTTAACTCTATTTAGCTTCATTAGTTCTGATAATTTTTTTCTTTTTTTAATTTGACGAATCATGAGTATTTAAGACCAGTCCATAGAGAAAAAAACAAAATTGGAAAAGGAAAATCGACGGGGCACGACACTGGTCAAAACTTGATTTTGTAAAATAAGATGCATGAATGGCGCATCATGGTGAAAGAATCAATGACGCGACACTTATGGTCACTTCTTCTTTAATTTTAATCACTATTATTATTATAGTAGTAAACACATGAATCAAGCATGCTCCTTTGTTCTACATCTGTGACGTGTGTGCAAGAAGAAAAAGCTTCTTGAATCTTAAGGGTCAGTTTGAGTTCTTCATCGTGACGGTGACAGTTGATTTTTATGTTTTCATGTCTAGAAAATTTTATATTATTCTTTCTCATGCTTGGAAAAGAAAGAACCTCAATTGTGAAATCCTCATCGATAGAGGAAGAGAATAGATTGAATTAGAGAAAAAAAATCCAAATAACAAGTATGCTCTAGCTACTAAACACGGCTTTCTTAATCTTCAAGGGTGGCACTGGCCTTTTAGTTACAAGGATATCTTTCAATAATTAGCACAATTCATCTTTTTTGCTTAACCCTTTCAATTCTAGTTCTGATACGTATGTGAGGTCAAATCTCTTTTTGATGCACAGGTTCCATCAGAGATGGCAAGTGTAGAGCATACTCAAGGATCTGAACTCATGAGAGACTTATGCTTATATTTTCATAATAATCCCTAAGAAGGGAAAAAGAGATTTAGAAATTCATGTTTGGAGAAAACACTGGATTTTATTACTCAAGGGTGTTCTGCCCTTCATTACAGGAAGTTCTGCCTTTTTATAGGCAAAAGAATAAGAAACAACAAACCTTTTACAGTTCAAAGATAAAGACACACGTAAAACAATATACTAACCATAGTGATAAAATTGACACTCTTAGTTGTAAGAAATAACAAACCTTCTACAGTTAAAAGATAAAGACACACGTTTTACAATACACTGACCATGGTGATAAAACTGATACTCATAGTTGGCATAAAAAGATAAAAGACATTTAACACAGACTTCTTTAATAAAAGAAAGTTATTGGCTTTCTTTAGTCATAGTCTGTGTCAAGAACTGAAATGAGGTTGAGTTCCATATTCTTTTACTGTTTTCTTTTCCTGCATATGTACATGTGTAGAGAGAGTGCCTTTGGGTCTGTATCACAGTGTCCTTTGCATGTTTCACATGGTGGCTTTATAGAGAGTTGTGTAAGCTTATCTTCATTTATCTCTCCATATTCCTAGGGATCTTGGGACCACTTGTCACAGTCCAAATCTTGGGCCATGACCAGCGCATGGGCCCAACGGGTATAGCCCACTAAGCCCAAGCAAGCCTTTTTATGCAATTTTGATCATCATTCCCAACCATCATTTCTAAAACCACATATTGTAATTCTTAACTAAAAATATTTCAGTAACATTTTATGGTGACCCAATACTCACCATTTTATTATGTCAAAATAATGTCACCCGTTTGCCAACTCATAGTGGCATCAGTAATCAAATATACCTATTTGACTTATAACATAGATACTAGCAGATTTCATTACATATGCGTATTCACAGGTAACAAACCCTTGACCATCAACGGAGTGACCATGGGTGAAGGTACAGCTACTGAGATGCCATAGTACCTACCAAGAAGGTGAGCATACGTGGACAACTCAATCTAGGTCCCAACTGGCTCCAAATCTGAAAACATGAAGTTTAAAAACGTGAGTATAAAACTCAGTGAGTGAACATAAGAAGGGAACAGGCAATCGATAAGGAGAACTTGGAAATCATGATGCACTTGTTTCAAAAACAATGCAATTGATTTAATTTCTTACTAAAAACCCCTCATTTCAAAATTTGATTAATAACCTCATAGAGTTGCGAAAAACCATGATCAATCCATGAAGTTAAATGGGTGAAAACTATGTCAAAATCAAGCAAGGTAGCAAGCCTGACAGCAAGTTTCTCGCTGCAGCGAGAAATATTCTCTGTTTGCATATATTTTGGTTTTTCAAGCATATCTCCCACTACAGAAGTCTAATTGACATGATTTTTGACCATTAGAAAGCTAAGAGGCTGGGCTACAATTTTGATGTTTACACTTTTTCCATTTCTGACTGAAAGGTGGTCAAAATCGTTGTCAAAGTGGAAGAACTGCATCAAAATTTTGGGTCTACCCAAGAGTTTCTTGCTGCAGCGAGAATGCATTCTCACTGCAGCGAGATTCAGGGTAGATGACAATTAAGGGATTTTCACATGCCACAAAATCCATTCCTACCATATTGCACATCAAAGTGAACACATTGACAATAATCAAGTTTCTCATTATTCATTTCAATCACATATTAAAATCATAAACTTTTTATCACATATACATATATAAACATATATAAACACGTACACCACACCATTTCACCTAGCTCATGCGCATCCCCCCACATTGTTCACATAGTCGGAGTCATCGTGTGCATCCCCGCACATCGTGCATAGTTAATGCCATCGTGTACATCCCCCCACATCGTGCACATGGGCAATATCACCATCCATCTCCCTCACCACTATTATCACCGGCAGGTGCACACTCACCCCACACATGCACGGTTGCATTTGTCACACAATGGTACCATTTATGACATAGTATATATATATATCAACATTATACAGAAACATATGGATTCATTACACTATCCATTTTCACAACATCAAAATATTTTATCAAGGGCTTGTTCCCATGCATAATTTAATGAAAACCAAGTAAAATCATTTAAATGCTTCATCCCAACACATATGTAATTCCCAAAAACACTTTGATGCAAGTTCACTCACCAATATTTGTTGAATCTTTAATTGACTCTAACTTCGATTATTGCTTCAAATGGACATGTGAGGCCTCGTTGGAACCTATCACACACAATATAACCATAAAAAATATAACAACCCATAATTCTAATTATTAGCCATCTCTAACCACTTAAAATCAACCCTAACTCATCTCTCACCTTAGTGGACTTATAGTTGAACTCCTTTTCAAGAGTTTTCAAGCTACTATGGCAAGTCTCTCTTTCTCTCTCTTAAACTTCTAACTAGTGAGAGAAAGTGCTGAACAAAGACTTTTGAGGACTGAACAAAGACTTTTGAGGGTTTTAAGGTGGGAGAGTGAAAGAGCACAAAAGATTCTATGAAAAAGTGCTCAAAAGCATGAAAATTAAAGCTAGAGATAGAAAGTTATGGAAGCTTTAAGGGAGGCTTCCATGGAAGGTAAGAAAACGGGAGAAAGGAAGAAGAAGAAGAAGAAGAAGTTGCTGGAAATTTGAAGAACTTGCTAGAAACTTTGATATTTATGCCTTATGTTTATCCATTTTCTCACGTTATTACCAAAATGCCCTTAACAAGGTCATTTGTCTTTCTATTGCCTTTATACAATCTTTTTACTTCTTTGACATTGAGACAAGGTCCATAAGAGTCTAGAAATACTCGGGTTCATGAAAACTTAAAAATTTTAACTCGAGATGTAAAATGACCGTTTTACCTCTATCATGAAAATTCTCGATATTTCTATCTTCTTCATTCATTTTACCATCATTCATTTATGTCTTAGGCCTAATTAGGCCTTAATAATATTAGAAAACCCACTTTTAGGAGCTCACCAAGAAAATGACCAAACTACCCCTACTCCACATCATAGGGTCTACCTCTGCTACATGTCTGTGAAGGTCAAGGTCTCACATTCTCCCCCACTAAAAGAAATTCGGTCCCCGAATTTAGATCTAGTATGAGGTAGCGTACCTCTAAGTGTTAAAGAGGTGCGGATACTTCGTTCGCATCTCCTCATCGGCTTCCCATGTTGCCTTTTCACTGGTACGATTTTTGCCATATTGCTTTCACTAAGGCTACATCCTTTGAGCGGAGCTTTTGACTTGTCTATCAAGAATAGCAACTGGTTGCTCCTCTATGTTGAATCATTATTAACAATGTTAAGTTTCATCTTCTGAATCAGTTCCTCCAATTACTCGCATTAAGGTACTATATCGTTTATTCTCCATCTGTGGCACTAGTGCCTCATGAAAGTTTAACTTAACTATGATATTACACTTTATTAATCCTTACATCTTAATCATATTAACTCATTTGTATGGCTCAACCACGATGTAGATTCAAATTCCTTAATATCCTTTCTTTAGCTTTTGCTCCTGAATTCTCCTTTATTCACATAGCTTCATTTCTAATGGTAACTCTCATCATCGTGTCATCTATACAACTCATTAAACATGTCAAATTCAAGACTCAAATCACTATAAATAATTGTTCACTTTAATTAATCACATAATCATCTCCATTTATATAGATATATATGTATGTATATACACATTTAAGAATCATCATCCATCACTATATGTTGGAACCCTTGTCAATTACTTTGAAGTAAATTTCCTCTATTCATTCCAATCCATAACCTAGGTTCATCATCATATTCTCATAGCTCATGTTTCCCTTTTTACTTCTCCATTTCATTCCCATAGGTCAAGTATAATCTATGAATATTAAGGTATAATCAACTCCAAATTGCCCCTTCGAATGTTTAAATCACCATTTACTCCACATCCTACCATAAATTGGTTCTTATGTAATCCACACAGATTTTGATTGTGCATATGCATAAGTTCATATAATTTACATGCTTATACTCTTTTCTTATCATTTTCAATCCTATGTATAAGCTCTATCATACCATGCATCCTTGCATCACATTGTCATAAACATGTCACAATCAACAATTATCATTTTCATCAAATTACCATCCAATATATGTGTATGCTTTACTATTTTGTTGATCTTTCCAAAATTTATCTATACTTGATCATTGCATTTATACAATACCACAATTCTTAAAAGTCATCTTCACTTCTTAATTATCTTTCATACTTCCAACATATATGTTATATTCTTACGTCATCTCGATATTTCTTGTTCCAAATTCATATTCTTGTATCTTGACTCTAAATCATGGCTTATTACCAAAATCTTTACTCGTACATGCTTACTTGAAATATCAGATCATCATTTCTTTCCCAAGTAGATCTCTACGAATCCCGTTGTGTATTGCTATTTCTTCACCAAGGGTAATATCAATTAACTAGAGCATATCGCCATTATTCACAAAGCATTTAAAGCATAGTTCAATCATTGCTTACCCTTATCAAGCACTCTACTATGATAATTACTTAAAATGAAATAAAACATGTGAGGGAAACACTTTTTACCATTGTATACTCTGCCTCCACAAGTGTATCAAGACTGGAGCATTATCGGGTTTACATAATGGCAAGACAATCATTGTCTCAAACTAACATTTCCAAACATTCTTAGACTTGCAACGTACCTTTGTATTATGTGACATATCAATCACGAGCACAAACGTCGCTATATAACTATTAGCTCCTTGAGCTTTAATGTGTTCACATTGTGAGAACTCTTTCGAATTATTTCACCAAAGTATTCACAAAGTGGATACAAGCCCATAACTTATGGTTCAATATCTAAAGTAGTGAACACTGTTCCATCATTAAAGTTCTACCCTTATCTATTGATTATAACTCCCTTGCACATTTACTTATACATTGCTTGGTTGCTTACGAGCCTCTCATGTCCATGCCAATTCGATCTTTTATGGAAAGTTTACTAATATATTCTTTTATGCTTTTCAATACACTTCCGAAACACTTAAACACTTCATTTGGTGGAATTCAGTTAAGGACTTAAACAATCAAAAGCTTACCTTCAAAACCACTCATAACTTCAACAATCCAATGTATGCTCCATGACATTTCACCTCATCGGTTCCAACGGACATTATTTTCAAATCTCCCAAGGCGTCCTTGTCCTTAATTTGGACCACACAACTATCTTAGTATATTTGCATTGATTATTCTTAAGCTTCTTATGTTCATCATAGCAACATCCAAATTCCTCCCATTATTTATGTTACTTTTCATTCACTCTTTCCTTAGCCTTTAACAAGGCTTAATCTCTTGTCTCATTTACCTACATGTCAATATATAAGGTGATAAAGAAACTTTCCAATTCATTCATATAAATACTTTTCCAAAACCTTAAAACTCCAATTAACGAAGCTTAACTTCAAGTCCAAGGACCATAATTCAGCTTGTAAATTCAACTTCATGCCTTTTACATCTTATTCATGCGTCCTAGACATGAGGTGCTCCTAGCACTGCGGCGCGGTGGCTGCTAAAGTTCACTTAATCAATGCTATTCATCTACATTTAAGGTTACTACATTGATCATCCTTGACCGTTTGGTTTTCGTCCAAGCTTACGTCACAATTCCATAGCCATTTATATTCTTGTAGGCTTATCACATATAGTAGGCTAAGCCAATATTTTCAAATTCATCTCATCCCTTAACACTTGTCATCAATCAATAAATCCCATCTTAGGACAATCTTTCCATATTGTGTAATAACTTTACCATATATGTATAACACCACGCACATAATTATTCACTACTTCTAGTGTTCCACAATTCCTTAGCATTCGCAACTAGTTGTCTTTCTTATTTTATAACTTAAATAGTTTAACCACTTCAACTTAGTATCATCATGAATTTTGTCTATCTTGATCATTCTACTTATGCTCACATCATTACTTCAAAATTCTAGAATTTATTCTTCTCCCATTTTCATAATTATTTCCAATAGCGTATATTATGTCAATTTAGTATCTTGTAATACCACCTATGCAACCCATCATGCATATTATGTTCAAATCTCAAATCGCTAAGTACAAAATTTTTTTTCCCACCGATGACATGAGTAACTCCACATACACATATATACATCCATTTAAATGTCAACATCTATTACCATGTGTAAGAACCCTTTCTTACTTTCCTCAATTTCGACATATCTATTCCACATTTCACCTTTTGTGGCATGCCCAAATCATCCTTTGGGCATATTTCACTATAAACAATCGCATACCTTTACCATAACATTTTAATGCAAACTTGGTTAGGCAATTGTTTCCAAATAACTCTTAAATAGATAAATATCAAGTTGCACACCACTTAATGTTAAGATCTTAACTTTACTCATCAATTCTTAACCAATTACATTTATAACATGAATAATTTACTTAATTGTTGCATCTCGCCTTTGTGGCTATAAAAATAAAATTTCTTAAACTTAGGATGTAGAAACTCTCTCTTAGAACTTATCCATGAATCGATATTTCTCGAATCCTTTACCTCTGAGAAGATCACCCTCAGAACTGATCTTTTTTGTCATAGATTGCATATTGAACCTAACAAACTTTTAAATTAATCGTTAAAGCAATTCGTATATCAAACTCAAATATAGAACTCCATATGGCATTTAGACTAGATTCAACATCTCTCAGTCATTTAACTTCAAGCTAACAAATCCACAACTAGTCCTTTAATCCTTTGACCTCACGTACAACATAACAAAGTTCATGCTTCTCCTTGAGAAAATTTGTTTACCAACCTCTCACTTGCTGACCACAGATCAATTATAATAGTCACTGAATTTCACCCTTAAGCTAATTCATGTACTTATAACTATAAACCATAATAGTTCAAATCGAACCTTGGGATCTTGCAATTACTTAATTGAAGTCAAAACCAGCTCCATCTAAGCTGCTATGCACATAGTTGACACTTATACGCTTGCAAAATATTTCAAAAGCACACACAATTTCTATAAGGGCATAACAAGCTCATTTAACATAGTGCACTTACCTTCGGCACATAAACATCAGTTTACACCTTCCTTAATACTTAGATCTATAAACTCCAAGTAAATTACAACCATCACTATGCCTTTCAGTTAAAGTGTGCCCCTTATTACCATTATCGTACGTGTTCCTCTATATTGACCCAATAGTGATCCAATGTCATCCAATTTCTTCCCATTGACAATTATGGGCTTAAATTATAACTCCACTGAATGAATAAGTCATTACAGACCTATTAGTCCAGCTCCAATTTCCTCCATCTTTAATTGAAGGGATTTGTTATTACATTAACCTTTCATTAGGAGCATTTGCTTAAAATCTTTCCAACAACAGCTCGTATCTCAGGTGGCATCTCAAGCCCAGACAGTGACATCACTTGTGACCTTTCATAATTTTAGCAAGAGGGTAGGTTACTAGGAATAGGAGTTCATATAGCCTATTGTCTATGACTTGTGCTACATTCACAACCTATAAACAAGACTTTACATTAACTCCGACAACTCCACTGACTGACACAAGAATCCCTAGGATTCAACTAAACCTAGAGCTCCGATACCACCTTTGTCACAGCCCAAATCTCAGGCCATGACCGGTGCATGGGCCCAATGGGCATAGCCCACTAAGCCCAAGCAAGCCTTTTTATACAATCCCGATCATCATTCCCAACCATCATTTCTAAAACCACATATTGTAATTCTCAACTAAAAATATTTTAGTAACATTTTATGGTGACCCAATACTCACCATTTTATTATGTCAAAATAATGTCACCCGTTTGCCAACTCATAATGGCATCAGTAATCAAATACACCTATTTGACTTATAACATGGATACTAGCAGATTTCATTACATATGTGTATTCACAGGTAACAGACCCTTGACCGTTAGTGGAGTGACTGTGGGTGAAGGTACAACTACTAAGATGCCATAGTACCTACCAAGAAGGTGAGGACACATGGACAACTCAATCTAGGTCCCAACTGGCTCTAAATCTGAAAACATGAAGTTTAAAAACGTGAGTATAAAACTCAGTGAGTGAACATAAAAAGGGAACAAGCAATCGATAAGAAGAACTTGGAAATCATGATGCATTTGTTTCAAAAATAATGCAATTGATTTAATTTCTTACTAAAAACCCCTCATTTCAAACTTTGATTAATAACCTCATAAAGTTGCAAAAACCCATGATCAATCCATGAAGTTAAATGGGTGAAAAATATGTCAAAATCAAGCAAGGTAGCAAGCATGATAGCCAGTTTCTCGCTGTAGTGAGAAACATTCTAGGTTTGCATATGTTTTGGTTTTTCAAGTATATCTCCCACTACAGAAGTTCAATTGACATGATTTTTGGACCATTAGAAAGATAAGAGGTTGGGATACAACTTTGATGTTTACCAATTTTCCTAGTTCTAACTGGAAGGTGGTCAAAATCATTGTAAAAGTGGAAGCACTATATCAGAATTTTGGGTCTACCCACGAGTTTCTCGCTGTAGCGAAATTCCTCGTTGCAGTGAGAATTCTTTTTCGCTGCAATGAGAAACAGGGCTGGTTTGTGTCCCCACCACCCGAGAGCTTCTCACTGCAATGAGAATGCATTCTCGCTGTAGCGAGATTCAAGGCAGATGACAATTAAGAGATTTTCACATGCCACAAAACCATGTCACGATTTAAGCCGTGACCGACATGAGAACCCAATGAAGGTAATCCATCAAGCCCACGTAAGCCTTATACATTACTATCATCTCTTAACTTATCATTTGAAACCTTACATACACGCATAACATTACATAAGTCATATTTTATAGCATATCATTTCACTTATATACAATAAGCATGGTTTTGTGTCAAAAACATTTGCCATTACTTAGAATTGGCATTGCATAAATAGTTTCTAGGTTTGCCAACCCATGGCTACCTTGCCGTACACTAGGCATTTACATTAACTCATAATCCGAGTATACATGTACATATAAACAAGGTCAAATGACGAGCATCTAGCCAAAACCATCCATTGACTATAAACTACCAGTGGAGTGACTTAGTTGTGAAGGATACTATCGAACGCCATGGTCATTGAACCTACCAAAATAGATTCTCAAATCCTTCGCATGTCTATGTCTCATGTGGCTTTGGATCTAAAAACATGAAGTTGAATTAGTGAGCACAATTACTTAGTGAGGGATATAGAAGGGGGGAACAAGCAATAACAAGGAATTGATTTCAAATCAATGTACATTCAGTACGAAACATGCACATATTTCCTATGTAAAACCATGATGCAATTAAGTCTTACCCATCAAAACATACATAAACATTACATACACCAATTGCAATTTCATAATGGAAAACATACATAACTTTGTCTAGTGGTATTATCTGCCCCACCGAGGGTAAATGCGCATTTAAGGTACTCTGACCCTTACTTTATTCGGGTACTTTGACCCCTTGTATTCTAGTGGTATTTTTTTGCCCCACCGAGGCTAAACTATGCATCATTAAACGTAAAAATCACATTACATATCATTCACATCAAACTAATGTATACATGACACAGAATTCAATCCCAAGTCATTTATAGCTCAAAACATACACATGAATATATGTAACACTCTCACCCTATCATAGGGCTCATACAACATCATAAAGAAATCAACTTGTCCCCATGCAATTATTTTCTATAAAAAACCTTTACATTGTAGTAGACTTGAACCTCATTTCATGCATTTCCAAAACCGTTTGGATGCAATATCCGCTCACCTTGCAATTTACCTATACTGCAACGTTATTAGTACAACTGATTGAATCTTTTTTTTTTTTTACAAGACTTGGTGCTCCAAAGATAGTCTATCATTGAGCCAATGCATAAACATCAGTAATGTACTTAATTCTTTATCATTCTTTCTAACTAAGTTTTTGCCTAACATTCTCTAAAACATTTTTGTCACTAGTTTACTTCAAATTGAGGTTACTCAAGTAAAACTCTCCTTGAATCAAGCCTATTTCGAACTCAACAGCCCATAGCAAATGTTACTCAATCGAATTCAACATGATATTTGATTTGAAAACCCACAAAAACTCCAATTTAAAGTTCCTTAGGCTTCCTAGCATTCATAGACATTCATGTATAAATTTCTAGCATACCAACTAAGAATTTAACTCCTTTACCATGCTTCAAATAACAACCTCAAGTATCTTGATCAATTAAACATAAAATCCTTACCTTAATGGCTAGATTAAAGCTATCAAAATCTCCAAAATCTTAAAATATGAGGAAAGTGAACAGTGGCTAGAACATAACCAAACTAAGAATTATAATCGATCAAATTGAAGTTCAATCACGAAGCAAGCTTATTCTTACCTTAATTTCCACTTTTCCAACTCCAATTTACTAGTAGGAGTGCTTGAAAATTCAAAGAGAAAGCTTGGAAACTTTAACCAAGAAAAAAACTTGAAATCTTTTCAAACCATTGAATAATGGGCAAACAAACCAAGGTGACTTGATAACAGCCCCCCACTCGGGTGGACAAAATGGACTAATTGCCCATTAGTCCTTACCTTTTACTCTATTCACATTTTACACCTCATTCCTTATTTTTCTTTTCAATTTAGTCTAAATAATTTATTTTTCTTTTCCATTTAGTCCTCTAATATTTTTTTTTCAATTTAGTCCTCCGATATTTTTTTTCTTTCCAATTTAAACCTTTTCCATACATTTTCTTTCTTTTTCTCTTAATTCCTTTTTCCCACAAGGTTCAACCTTAAACATCTCCATTATCATACTTATTCCAATCTCATCAACCTGATTCAATTCAATATAGCATTCAGTATATTCAATATATCATACTTAATTCATTTATCCTTCATTTCCTTTACTATATGTGCTTATATACATATCTCAGGAAATCTATTCCAACCTCAACCTCAAATGTATATACACTACATAGGAAACCTCTTACTTATTCCACTAAAACATAAATCTCATAATTATTTTCAATAATGCAATGAAAACCACATGACATGTTGCCCTGTTAACATACCCCTCAATATATAATTAAAACCTATTCTCATCGATATATCCACATCTTGTCATGCATATTCATAAATATTCAAATTCATAGCTATGTGCATGGATGTAATCTCATATCAATCTTAAACACATCACAATATTTCAAGGCATAACTCATTCTTTATTAAACTTTTAGACACTTAATTCATCAATCAATTCACATAGCACATGTTCACTTTTTAACCATGTCCATTATGCAAGATATGATTTAAGCATACAACTTAAATTTAAATAACAAGATTATATAGCTATTGTACCATCAACAGTGTGCATACATTTGCTTTTTTCCATCTTATGCTCTAATAACTAGCAACATACTTCACCACACTCATAACTACATGCATAGTTATAACCTTATATCACCCTTAACCAAATACAATTTACTTACTTACAATTTCATGTAATTATGCATCAAACAAAGGAATATTAAATCCACATTCATATACATTTTCTTATATCGATATCATACACATGAGGCTGTTTAGGCTTGCCGAGTGACTAATATGCTTAGATGCTTATTAAAAGTCAAGGGTGTTACAAACCAAGGACCCATAATTGTATCTGTTATAATTTAAATATCATCCTAAAGGGCACGACAAGCAGTCGGTGTAGGATACCTCGTAAATCCTTGTGAGAAAACATTATTGACCATTCTCTAACTCCACCGTGCAAAGTAAAAATTAACTATTATTCATCAAATTTCTAACTGAAATTCGAAGATTCCACATGAGCAGAATTCCACCTAAAACCCATTAGCTTTAATACGATTTGAGAATTCAAATCCAATCTTATGGATAATGTTATTTGTGGTAGTTTTACTAATTCATGGCTCAACTAGAACCAATAGTAAAGGTGCAAACTATCTACAAAAGTCTTTAATCATATTCAAAAATGATTAATTACCTGCCACTCGGTAGTTCCACACAAGTAAGTTCATATCCATAACCAAAATCAAGAAATAATAAAACAAACACAAAAGGTCTATCCTTCTAGTTTTTATCAAAAACCATAACTGTATTGAACGTTGCCATTTCTTCGACCATTAGCACCTTATCGGCCACACGATCACTAAGTTTACTTTTAATCAATTGCATGGGATTGAAAATAAAGCCATCTTGCTTGATATTTTGTGCCTAAGCCTTATTTTTTAGAAAGCCATTCTCAATCACCTATTAGAATTTTTTTGTGAAGTTGTTTACCATTGCGATCGATAACTACTCCTCTGCTACCATTATGCAATGACTAGAGGGCTTTGATTTTGTGAGCTAGAACTGATTTGGTAGGTGGATCAATTTTGTGATTTTCAAGGTTTAAAAAAGACGGTGTAAGGTGTGAAAGTTTTAGGAACTGAGGTTATTTGCATGGGAAAGATATCTTTTAAGTTGGTAGTTGCATATGAAGCATGGAAGGTTACTTTATTGATTTCAAATTTTGAATTCTAATCCATGGGAAGACAGAAGTGGTTTGGCTTTTAGGATTTCCCATGTTATTGGGTTTGTCAACATTGGGTTACTTTTGCATGGGCCCACATGAATCAATCACATCATGTGGCACATCATGGATTTTAAAGGATCCTGCTAAGTACTTCTCATTTAAAATTTTCTTAGGCTTATAAACAACATCACTCCTTTTCAAATTCAAAAAATTTGAGGATTGAATGATGGATTGGCACTTTATTATGATTTTCTCTTGCAAATCTCTTGTCACCAAATCAGTTTCCTCTTTTTGAAAGATCGCAAAATGAGATCCACTGCCATTACAATTCTTTTGCCATCACGATAATTTAAGGCCTTGTTTGGTGACTACAACACTTTGTTTGCATGGATGATAATTGTAGTACCTCGTACTTTGATGTAGTGGCTAACAATGCTTATTGGTTGCTAATTTGAGGTTGATTACCGAGTAAAAAGGGGTAATTCAAAAGTGAACCTGTGAAACGTCGACTTTTATAGACACGTAACTAGAAGTAGAAGCGATAAAACGGACTAGGAGTAATTTCGTCATTTTCTTTAGTGAGCCCCTAGAAGTATGCTTTCAAACATTATTAAGGCTTAAGTAGGCTTAAGGCATAAATGAATGATGAAAATAAGGATAAAATGATGAAAGACATAGAAATAATGATGATTTCCAAGGTAAGGGTAAAATGGTCATTTTACATCTAGGGTCTAAATTTTTAAGTTTTCGGGAACTTGAGTACTTTTAGACCATTATGGAGGGCATTTTGGTAAATTACATGAAAAACTTGAGTATTTTGTCTTAGTGTCCAAAGAGTAAAAAGTTGAACCGAAGGAAAGAAGAAGACAAAGTCACCTTATGGAGGGTATTTTGGTAAATTATATGAAAAATTGGATAAACTTTAGATATAAATATCTAAAGCTCTAGCAATTTCTAGCAGCTTCCAACCATTTCTTATTCCCTTCCCATCTCACGTTTCTTCATCTCTATGGGAGCCTCCCATAAAGCTTCCATAGCTCTCTCAAATTAACTTTAATTTACATGCTTTGGTGCACTTATCCATAGAACCTTTGGTGCTCTTTCACCCTCCCACCTTAAAACCCTTAAAAGTCTTTGTTCAACACTTTCTCTCACTAGTGAAAAATTTTAGAGAGAGAAAGAGAGACTTGCCATAGTAGATTGAAAACTCTTGAAAAGGAGTTCAACTATAAGTCCACCGAGGTGAGAGATGAGTTAAGGTTGATTTTAGGTGGTTAGAGATGGCTAATAATTAGAATTGTGGGTTGTTATATTTTTGATGGTTATATTGTGTGAGATAGGTTCCAACGAGGCCTCACATGTCAGTTTGAAGCAATAATCGAAGTTAGAGTCAATTAAAGATTCAACAAATATCAGTGAGTGAACTTGCATCAAAGTGTTTTTGGAAAATACATATGTGTTGGGATGAAGCATTTAAATGATTTTACTTGGTTTTTCATTAAATTATGCATGGGAACAAGCCCTTGATAAAATGTTTTGATGTTGTGATATGAAATGTGTAAAAAGATGAATCCATGTTCTCCTATATTATGTTGGTATGTATATATATGAATATATGTTGTGCATTGATGAATAATATTGTGTGATAATGATGACCCAACTATGTGCGATGTGGGAGTGCACATGAGCTGATGATGACCCAGTTATGTACGATGTGGGAGTGCACATGAGCTGATGATGACCCGGCTATGTGCGAGTAGAGAGTGTGCATAAGCCGATGATGACCCGACCATGTGCGAGTAGGGAGTGCACATGACAATGAATGAAGTGGGGTGGTGTACGTGTTTATATATGTTTATATATGTATATGTGATAGAAAGTTTATGATTATAGTATGTGATTGAAATGAATAATGAGAAACTTGATTATTGTCAATGTGTTCACTTTGATGTGCAATATGGTAGGAATGGATTTTGTGGCATGTGAAAATCCCTTAATTGTCATCTACCCTGAATCTCACTGCAGCGAGAAACTCTTGGGTGGTGGGAGCACAAACCAGTCTTGTTTCTTGCTACAGCAAAAAAGAATTCTCGCTGCAGCGAAAATGGATTCTCGTTGCAGCGAGAAACTCTCGGGTGGTCCCAAAATTCTGGTGCAATTCTTCCAATTTGATAAGGATTTTGACCACTTTTCGGTTAGAACTGGGAAAAGTGGTAAACATAAAAGTTGTAGCCCAACCTCTTAGATTTCTAATGGTTTAAAAATAAGGTCAATTGGACTTCTGTAGTGGGAGATATTCTAGAAAAACTGAAACATATGAAAACTAAAATTGTTTCTCGCTGGAGCGAGAAACTTGCTGTCCTGCTTGCTACCTAGCTTGATTTTGACATATTTTTCATCCATTTAACTTCATGGATTGATCATGTGTTTTTGAAACACTATGAGGTTATTAATCAAAGTTTGAAATGAGGGGTTTTCAGTAAGAAATTAAATCAATTGTATTGTTTTTGAAACAAATGCATCATGATTTCCAAGTTCCCCTTATCGATTGCTTGTTCCCTTCTTATGTTCACTCACTGAGTTTTATACTCACGTTTTTAAACTTCATGTTTTTAGATTTGGAGGCAGTTGGGACCGAGATTGAGTTGTCCACGTATGCTCGCCTTCTTGGTAAGTTCTATGGCATCTCAGTAGCTGTACCTTCACCCACGGTCACTCCGCTGACGGTCAAGAATCTGTTACCTGTGAATGCATATAAGTAATGTAATATGCTAAGATCCATGTTATAAGTCAAATATGTATATTTGATTACTGATGCCACTATGAGTTGGCAAACGGGTGACATTATTTTGGCATAATAAAATGGTGAGTATTGGGTCACTATAAAATGTGATTGAAATATTTTTAGTTTAGAATTACAATATGTGATTTTAGAAATGATGGTTGGGATTAACGATCTAAATTGCTTAAATAGGCTTGCTTGGGCTTAGTGGGCTATGCTCATTGGGCCCATGCGTCGATCATAGCATGAAATTTGGGTTGTGGCAATAATGTTGTCTCTTGGTCACCATCACCCAAGGACCAAAGGAAGTGTCCCCGACAACAACCTTCTTCTTGTGTGTGGATCCACCCTTAGGATTAATAATTAGTTTGACTGGGTTTTTAAAACATATCTTTTTCGTGCAGCTATAACATCCACAAGTAAAGCAAATTCTCGGAAGACCTTCACATTCTATATTTTGCTCAAGACCATTAATATTGATTTTCGAAATCAAAAGCTGTTGATAATTTTATTTTATAGAATTATTTTGCCTCATTTTATTATTAAAAGCTAGCTAAATTTTTGAGTTTAGATTAGGATTTTGTTATTTTTAGTTGTTTTTCTAATTAGTTTACTTTATTAAGTCATTTTATTTTATGCTATTTTTATGTTTACTTACTTCATTTTAATTATTATTTATTAGTTTTATACTTTTGTAGGATTTTTAGGAAAAAGGTTTCAAATTGGTGAAGAAAGGTGATTAAAGGACCAAGGTTTTGATTGTACATGTTGCGGTATTTCAAGTATAGCTTTCACTCCAGATGTCTAAATGACATGATTCTTAGACCATTAGAAAGCTAAAAAATAGAGATATAACTTTTATGAGATCATTTTGCCCAGTTTGTCTTGAAGATGGAGTAAAATGCCTTGAAAGTTGATAGAGTGTAATAGTCAGTAAGAGAAGACTTGAACCCAAGCCAACGCCATGGCATCGAGGGGATGTGTCGCGACGTCAAGAGGAAAAATCTGAGGAATTAGTGTGAAAAAGAAAAAGCTATAGGCTGATTAAAGTTTTATGGGTTCTATAATTATTTTAAGCCTATATTAAGAGCCAAGTAGGTAGAATTAGGAAAGATTGGGTTAAGTTAATGGTATTTAAATGTAGCTTAAGGAGAAGTTAGCTATAAAAAGACAACCCTAAGAGAGATTTAAGAAGTTAGAAGTTGAGGTTGAAGATTGAAGATTGAAGATTAAGGTTGCCAATATTTGTCTTTTTTCCTTTTTCCTTAGCTTTTATTATTCTTATAACTCTTGATGGCTAAACTTCATATGTTTTTATTTATTATTGCAATTATGAGTAGCTAATTTCCTTTCTCTAAGATTGTAATTAAACTCACATGTAGTTTAAAATTTTAATCTATTTCTTTCTTATTTTCAATGGAATTGAATTGTTTATTCCAATTTGTTCTTAATGCTTTTGATTGATTGATCACCAATTAAATTGATTTGAAAATCTAAACATAACTTAAGAGAGGGAGTTTAGAGTAGTCTAAAATTTGGAATAGTATATGATCATATTTATTTGCTTCGATAAATAAATTGATATGTGTATAGGATAGAGATACATCTATATGCTGTATGTAGCCAGTATTAGAGATTGAACTTAATGAGTTTATTTTAATTTCAATTCACAAAAAGATATAGTGTTTTGATTAAAATAGATGTTTTTATAAGAATTTCGAGAAAGCTTTATAAATAATTAAGGACTTTAGGTTAACAATTCAACCCATTGGAATAAGTTAAGAGAGAGAGGTAAGATTTTGATGAAATGTGAAGGATAATTTAATTCTAGGCTTGTTTGAGTTGATTTTTATCCAATTTTATTATTGCTTTGATTTTTTAGTTTAAATTCTTGTTAATTAGATGTAGTTAGTTTCTAAATTATTTAGTAACTTGATTTTGTTTGTTTGGATAAGACTGAATTGTGTTAATTTTAGTACTTAGTGAAATTTTAGATCAATTTTTCATGGGATCGACACTCTATTTATCAATATATTATCTGTTCGATACATATATATTAGTGTGGGTAGGAAATTAGAATAAATTTTTCGCATTGTCATCAGGGAATTGTTTTTTAGAATTTTTACTAATATTAATACGAAGAAAATTTAGTCTTAATTAAAACTTTATTTTTCTTGTTTTCAGACATCTTTGGTCATTGTATGCAAAGGAGAAACTTGAATCTTATTCCTTTTGATCCAAAGATAGAAAGAACTTTTAGAAGACTTCGAAGGGAAAATTTACAATTTTAAACTCTAAATTAGACAATGGTTGAAAATAAAAATAATAATGGCAACAATGCTGCCAATCAGATTCTTGAAGAGAACAAAGTTTACAAGATTATGTTGTTCCTCTCTTATAAGGCTTGCACCAAAGCATTAGAAGACCCCTCGTCAATGCAAATAATTTTGAAATCAAGCCTGCTTATATTCAAATAATTTAGTCTTTAGTTTAGTTTCATGTGTTACCTAGTAATGATCCTAATTCTCATATTGTGAATTTCTTGGAAATTTGTGACACTTTTAGGTACAATGGGGGTGACTGATGATGCTATCAGATTGAGACACTTTCCTTTTTCGTAGAGGGATACGGCAAAGAGCTGGCTAAATTCACTTCGAACGGGATCTATCACTACGTGGAAAGACTTAGCTCAGAAATTCTTTGTAATTTTTTTTCCACCAGCCAAGACTGTAAAAATGAGGAATGATATAATTGCTTTTATACAATTTGATGGTGAGTACTTGTATGAAGCTTGGGAGCGATTTAAGGATCTACTTAGAAGGTTTCTACACCATGGGCTTCCTTAATGGCTACAAGTTTAGACATTTTATAATGGGTTGGTAAGTTCAATCAGATCTACAATTGATGCTACTGTTGGTAAGGCATTAATGGGTAAGAATCCTAATGAAGCTTATAACTTGTTGGAAGAGATGGCTTTTAATAATTACCGATGGCCTTTAGAAAGATTTGGTTCTAGAAAAACTGCTAACTTTTTTGAGATTGATGCATTTAATGCCTTGACTACACAAGTAGCTATTTTGACAAAGAGATTTGATACAATAGGAGTTAATGTTGTCCCAAACTCCTTTATAACTTGTGATTTGTGTGGAGATAGCCATTCAAGTGATCAACATCTATTTAATTATTAAGCAATTGAGTTTGTTGGGACCTTTAACAAGAAACAAAAGAATCCATATTTCGACACTTATAATCTTGGTTGGAGAAACTATCCCAATTTTTCATAGAACAACAACCTTGGACCTTTAAATCCAAGGCCAAACATCCCTTTTGGCTTTCCACAATAAGCTAAACCTTCCATCTTTGAAAAGAAGCCTACCTTGAAAGATATTCTCATGAAATATATGGCAAAAAATGATGCCATAATTTAGAGTCAAGCGACATTAATCTTGAGACTCAAGTGGGACAATTTGCTAGCTCTATCAATAATAGACCCCAAGTTACCTTGCCAAGTGATACTCAAGCCAACCTCAAAGGTAAGGAACAATGCAAGGCAATCACTCTAAGAAATGGAAAAAATGTTGAAGGGGTAAGTGAAAAATCAATTTAATCTTCAAAAGAGCATGTTGATGATGAAGAGGTAATTGTTGAAGTTGAAAAGAAAGATGATGAAAAAGTTGAAAATCAAGTGACTTCTCAAGTCAACCATCTTCCACCTCCATTTCCTTATAGGCTCCAAAAGTAAAAGCTTGATAAGCAGTTTCAAAAATTTGTAGATGTTTTCAAGAAACTACACATAAATATTCCATTTGCTAAAGCTTTTGAACAAATGCCAAGTTATGTTAAGTTCTTGGAAGACATCCTTTCTAAGAAGAGAAAATTAGGTGAATATGAAACCATTTCTTTTACAAAAAAATGTAGTGCAATCCTCCAAAATAAATTGCCACAAAAACTCAAGGATCCTGGTAGTTTCACAATCCCTTACACTATTGGTAATTTATTTTTTGCTAAAACATTAATGATTTGGGTGCAAGTATAAATTTAATGTCATTATCAATATTTGAGAAACTTGGTTTAGGGCATACAAACCCATTTTTGTTACACTACAATTGGTTGATTGTTCATATGTTTACTCGAGGGAAATTATTGAAGATGTTCTTATTGTTGGTCCATTAGTTTTTGATGATAATAAAACATTTCCATTCATTTATGTCTAATATCTTTACTTGAGTGTGCAGGAAAATTAATATATAAAATTAATCATTTAACTCCTCAAAGAGTACATCAAAAGAAAAAGAGGGATAAAAATGACAAGATATAACTATCTAACAAAGAGAAAGCCTATTGGTGAAACAAGGAAGAATATTGGTTGACCAAGTTTCAAATTGGAGAAATGGCAGGCTGAAGAGTTTAAGAAACAAAACCAACTTAGTCGACCAAGTCAGTCGACTAAGTGCTCTCTACCAAGATCTGCAAACCAAAAACAGAATCAACTTAGTCGACTAAGTCAGTCGACTAAGAGCTCTTTGTTTGTAATTTGAACCAGAGCACTACAAGACAGATTAACGGCTAGAACTCATCCTCAACTATTCTCAACGGCCATAAACTATCAAACTGCCATCAGAGTTGCATCTCCAAGTATAAAAATGTCTTCCAACAATGAGAAACAAGTTTTTTGAAGCCTTGAATGAGATTTGAGCTATAGAAAGTCAAAAAACCAGAAAAGCTTCACTGCACTTGTCTGCACTTAAACGCCTACTCTTTGCATTTGTATTTAGCACTTAATCTTGTACCACTTAGATCAACCGGTGATCATAGGTACCTTTTTTTACTACTTCTCTTGTATTCTTAGAGTGAGGAAGTCACTCTAAAGGGTTATTCAAGCTTGGGATAGCTTGATTGTTTTAGGTTGTGGTTGAGCCTTGGAAAACCACCTTGGGGTTTTAGTTGAGCTCGTGAAAAACTAGTGTAAAAGGTTTGGGCTGAGCCTGATAAAAGCCATTGTAAAGCTTGGTGAAAGCTTGTGAATTTCACCGATGTTTAGTGAATTTGTGAGAAAATCCTTGGTTGGATAATCAAGATAGTGGATGTAGGTCTTGTACCGAACCACTCTAAATTGTTATGCATCTTATACTTTGTTTTTATTTCTTAAGTTCTGAAAATTAGTTTCCAATATTGTTAAGAGCCAAATTGTGCTATTCACCCCCTTCTAGCACATATTATAGGGACCAACAATTGGTATCAAAGCTAATTCCCTGTTATTAAGGCTTAACATCATTTGGGAGGATCCAAATGGCTCAACAAAAATCCATAGTTGCTAAGGGTCAATCAACAAACAGACCATCTCTGTTTGATGGCTCTAATTACCCTTATTGGAGCACAAGAATGTCAATCTATATTAGGGCTATAGACTATGAAATGTGGGATGTCATAACTGATGGACCCTTTATTCCCTCAACCGTGAATGTAGTGACAAATGAGTTGATGCCCAAGCCAAGGTCTGAAATGGACTGAGACTGAAACTAAGAAAGTTCAAATAAATTTTAAGGCCATCAACACATTGCATTGTGCATTTTCCCCCACTGAATTTAACAAAGTTTCAAGCTGTACAACAGCTAAGCAAGTGTGGGAAAAATTTAGAATAATTCATGAAGGGACTTCTCAGGTAAAGGAGTCCAAAATTACTTTGTTAATACATAATTATGAAATGTTCAAAATGGAGCCTGGTGAAGACATCACCAGCATGTTTGATAGGTTTACAAACATCACAAATAAATTGAGTCAGCTAGGCAAGCCTATTCCTGAACATGAATTACTAAAAAGACTGCTTAGGAGTCTACCAAAAAACTGAATGCCTAAAGTGACTGCCATAAGAGAGGCTAAAGATCTGAACATCATCACACTTGATGAGATTTGTGGTTCTCTTCTCACTCATGAGCTGGAGCTTAAGGAAGAAGAAGAAGAAGACCGAAGGGAAGCAAAGGAAAAGAAAAAGAGTATTGCACTTAAAACCAGCATCCTTGAAGAAGAGCTGGAATAGCTTTCTTGTGATGATGATGAAGAATTAGCTCTGGTTGGAAGAAAATTCAGAAAGCTAATGAGAAAAAGAAATTGAAGACTAGCTAGAAGAGGTTTCAGGAAAGACCAAGGTGCCTTGTGGAAAAACAGAAATAAAATTGACTCCAACAAAAAAAGAGGAGCTCATCTGCTACGAGTGCAAGAAACCTGGTCACTTCAAGTCTGAGTGTCCATTGCTGAAAGATGAAACTCCCAAGAAAAATAAGAAATCCAAGAAAGCAATGGTGGCAGCTGCATGGTCGGACAGTGACACATTAAGCTCTGAAACTGATGATGAAAAATCTAAGGAAAGAGCAAACATCTGTTTAATGGCACAAGAGGATGAAACAGAGGTATCTTCATCCCCCTGCATTAATTTTTATGATGATTTACAAGATGAGTATGAGTACCTTTATGATGAATTTGAAAAACTCTTTTCAAAATACAAATCATTAAAGAAAAAGGCTGCATCACTTGAAAATGATTTGGAACAAATCAAACAAGAATTTACTTCTTTTTTTGAGCAAAGAAATATTTTGCAAGTTGAGTTAAAACACTCAAAAACATACTCTGAGGTTTTAAAACAAGAGCTGGAAAACAAGTCTGAAGCTTTGCAAATAATTCTTGATGAAAACACAGCTCTTAAATGTTTGAAAAATGAATCTTCAAAAAGAGATGTATACCACAATAAAAATTTAGCTAAAACATTACCTAGATGTTATAATTGTGGAAAACATTACCTAGATGTTATAATTGTGGTAAACATGGTCATTTATTATCATGACCCGGAACCTCCCTCGGGCCCATGACAACGGTCGCAACGTCCCGATTGACACTCATTACTCGGAATGCCAACCGAAACCCCGCAAGGCTTACATATCAGTTTCTTTCCTTTCCTGTGAGCAATCGTTGTTAAACATTCTATTTTAAACAATTACCGGTTGTTTCCGGCTCAAATAAATCAAAAGACAAATTTTTTTTAAAAGGATTTATAGACAAATATCACTATTCAAAATATTGATTAAAATATGACATTTTTATATAAAACAATATTTATAGAAACACGTGTAAGAAATCTTTTGTAACGTGTAAGTAAAATAAATTCATACATACAAAAATTTACAAAGTTATAATGTACAATAATGGTTATAATGACAAGTGGCCCAAAATACACCCAGTGTTGGTGCTAGAAACCTACTATCTGTGTGGTAGATATGTCAACTGGAATCCTCGACAAAATAGGGTATCTACAAGCTACCACAGACCTAAAATGTTTGGAAAGGAGGTGGGTGAGATTTTTGCAATCCCAATGAGTAAACAGACATTATCATAAATATCTAAAGGCGAGTAAAATGGAGGCAAGTTTAAACAACAAATTACGAACCATTTCATAATGTTTTCAATTTATTTCTTAAACCATAAAATATTTGTAATTTACCAAAACAGTTGTTAAGGCTTATGTCTTTTATTAAAAACAAGGCTCAAGCCAAAACTAATCCTCGGGGATACCTTGGCCGAGGCATCTAATCGAGTCCGCTAAGGTTGTTATAACATTTACATATGAAACACTTTTTTATTTTTAAAACAAGCCGTTCCTTGGCGTTGACTGAGTTACACATTCACGTGGGGGTTCGACGTGAAGTGAGCTCTAATACTACCCCAGGAGTTACCCTCATCGCCTCTACAACCGGAGTAACTATATAACCTGGTTTACCGTGCCCCTCTAATAGGCAGTCCACGGAAACCAGTCACTGCAGTGACTAACCCACCAATTTTAATAAAATTTCGACAGTATAACATGGCTTTTATTTATTTATCCAGCCTGCATAGTAAAAACAGCTTACATAAATTTCCCAATACACTTACAAAATATAGCCACATATACTTATATCTCATAAGCCATTCATAGGAAAATATATAATTTTCAAGACAGTTAACAGCCTCCAATTACTCAATTTCATAATCAACACAATATATCTTTATTTGTCACATTTATTTCTAAAACATAAAAAATCCCGTTTTAATCTCGTTTTCATTTCATAAAATACATAAAGAGCATTTAAAAATAAACTGTAGATAATTTACAATAATAATAAGTTTACTCACCATTTGTACAAACTAAAAGCTTTCTAGGTGCCTCGATAACAACTCGTCGAGTACGATTTCCTTGCCTTTACCGAAAGGCTCTCCTCCTAGACACATTGCAAAAATTTACTCAATTCATCACATTAATGCTAAATCACTATATATTTTACTTAAATCCTATACTAATGCATGGTATGAAATTCAATAGCCAAAAACG
>NC_030851.1:13854859-13874613 GCF_000208745.1 Theobroma cacao | reverse complement strand
AATTTTCCACTTTGTTTTTCTATCACATTTAACCATTTTTCATCATTTTTTCTTCATTTCTCTTAGAATAAAAATCAGATTATCATCATTGTACCTCATTGCAAATTCGGCCAAGGGTGGGTATTGTGAAAATTTAATTCTTTCTTGCCCTATTTAATTTCTAAACACATTTAACTAACTAAAACTACCAATTTAACTAAAAATCAAAACCTAAAAATTTCAAAATCTCTCCCCTAGAATTTCATCCAGCCCTTGATGTCACTTTTAGATCTCTCTCCTCAAGCATGCTAAATGGAAACAAAGGCATAAGAAAAGTAGAAATCAAGCTAAAGTCAAAAAATCTTACCGTTAGACGCGTAAACGGACGAAAAACGCGAATTCCCATTTGAATTTTCTTGTTTCTCTTTGGTTTTTCTTTTTTTCTTCCTTTCCTCTCTATTTTCTCTCTTGTTCTCCCTTATGGCCGGCCATCACTTAAAATGGGGTTTAAATGGGCTGACTTTTCATTAAAATAATATTAAACCATTAAAAAAATGCCATGTGTCACTTTCCCATTGGTCCGATATTAAAATTTCATCCATTTGTTTTCAAATTTTCACTATACACTTGTCCCACATATCCATAGCTTAGATAAAATTCTCAGACTTATCCAAAGTCTCGGTGGAGTAATTTTTGAAATTTACACTTTTACCCCCGTAAAAGTGAAAAATTACATTTTTGCCCAAAAAATTGAAAAATTACCCATAGACATATTTTTCATCCCTTATACTCATGCCATTCTCCAATTTGTCAAATTTGAACTAAATTCTCTCAAAATCTCAAATTTTGTCCGCGAGTGGTAAAATTACGATTTTGCCCTTAAACATCAAAATTTTTAATTTTACCCCAAATGAACCTTCGAACTCTAAACAATCATTTTTAGTCATTTCTCGATAGTAAAATATTAAATTTCATCATACAATTCCTATTTAAACTAGTTCGAGGTTAAATCAACTCAAGTGTATCGTTAGGTACAATACTGAGTTTCGTCTATTCTTAGGTGCTTTCCTAGCATAATAACATGCTACGCAGTGCATGTATATCATGACATGTGTTTATAGGGTCGAGTTTTACATTTATCATATGACTGTTTTAAGAAAAGAAGAGTGTAGAAAGTGAAGAAAATTTGGGTTCCTAAAGGATCCTTTGTTGCAACTAACACTTAAGGACCAATCAAAGTCTGGGTACCTATAAAGAAAAATTGAAATTCTGTTTTATAGGTTGAGCTGGACTTAAAGGAGACATGTTCAATAGCTCAACTTAAGAGGAAACAGCTTTGGTACTTGGACAGTGGTTGTTCACGGCACATGACAAGACACAAAATGCTGTTTGGTCAACTAGATAAGAGAAAGGGAGGAACTGTATCCTTTGGAGATGATTCAAGAGGCAGAATCCATGGTATAGGTACGATTGGTAAAAATTTCTAGGCTCATATTAGTCATGTGTTGTTGGTTAAAGGCTTAAAGCATAATTTACTAAGTATTAGTCAATTAAGTGACAAGGATTTAAGGTATGTTTTGATTCAACTAAGTGTGAAGTGATAGATATGAGTACAAATAAACTCTAATTTATAGGAAAAAGATTGAAGAATATGTATGTGATTTTTCTTGAAGATCTTGAAGTAAATAGTGAAGTATGTTTTGTTGCAAATGCTGAAAATGATAGTTGGCTATGGCATAGGAGATTAGGACATGTGAGCATGCATACTATGTCAAAATTAATTAAGAAAAATCTTGTTGCTGGACTACTAGAGTTAAAATTTGAAAATGATAAGATATGTGATGCTTGCCAATTAGGAAAACAAGTTAAAACATCCTTTAAGACTAAGAAGATAGTGTCAACATCAAGACCTCTTGAATTGTTACACATTGATCTATTTGGTCCAATAAGCACAACTAGCTTCAGAGGAAAATCTTATGGCTTTGTGATAGTTGATGACTATTCTAGATATACTTGGGTTTATTTTCTTGCTCATAAGAATGATGCTCCACAAGCATTCTTAAGTCATTGTAAGAAAGTAGAAAATGAAAAATGACTAGCCATAGTTAGCATAAGAAGCGATCATGGAAGAGAATTTGAAAATGATGAGTTTGAAAAATTTTGCAATAAAAAGTGGTTGGATCACAATTTTTCTGCACCTAGAACGCCCCAGCAAAATGGAGTTGTAGAGAGGAAAAATCGAACCTTGAAAGAAATGGCTAGGACTATGTTATATGAAAGCAACCTACCTAAATATCTTTGGGCTGAGGCAGTAAATACAACAGCTTATATTCTTAATAGAGTCTCAATAAGACTCTTGATTTCAAAGACACCATATGAACTTTATAAAGGTAGGAAGCCAAGTATTTCTCACCTTAGGAGTTTAGCTATAAATGCTTTGTATTGAACAATGGAAAACAACCCTTAGGGAAGTTTGATGTAAAGAGTAATGAAGCAATATTTTTAGGATATGCATTAAATTCAAAGGCCTATAGGGTTTTTAACAAAAGGACCTTAACCGTTGAAGAATCAATTCATGTAGTTTTTGATGAGTCAAATGCTTTACAAAAAGAAGTTCATGATGATGATGACGATGTAGAAATCCTAGAAAAACAAATGGAGGAAATGAGCTTAGAGAACAAAAAAAATCATGAAGAAAGCTCACCTAGAAGAGAAAATGAAACTCCACCTCTAGAAAATCTGCAAAGAGCAGAAAATCAGCATGATGATCTTCCAAGGAGTTGGAGATTTGTAAGAGATCACCCATAAAACCAAATAATAGGTGACATTTCATAAGGATTTAAAACTAGGAAAGCAACTAGAGAAACTTGTGTGTTTTCAGCTTTTATATCTCAAATTGAACCTAAAAGCTTTGAAGAAGTTGAAAAAGAGGAAAGTTGGATAATGGCCTTGCAAGAAGAACTTGATCAATTCACAAGGAGTCGTGTATGGTCATTGGTACCTAAACCTTCAAATCACCCTATTATTGGTACAAAATGGGTATTTAGAAATAAGGTAGATGAGCAAGGAAATGTAGTTAGAAATAAAGCTAGGTTTGTAGCAAAAGGATACAACCAAGAAAAAGGAATAAATTATGATGAAACCTTTGCTCTGGTTGCTAAGATTGAAGCCATAAGGTTGTTGCTAGCTTTTGCATGTTTCATGAATTTTAAATTGTTCCAAATGGATGTAAAAAGTGCATTCTTAAATGGATTAATTCAAGAGGAAGTATATGTAGAACAACCACCTAGTTTTGAAGACTTTGAAAAATTTGATCATGTTTTCAAACTTCATAAAGCCATGTATGGATTTAAATAAGCTCCTAGAGCTTGGTATAAGAGGCTTTTAAATTTCTAGTTGAAAAAGGGTATGATAGAGGCAGCATCGATACTTCATTGTTCATAAAAAGGTATCTAAGTGATTTAATTGTTGTGCAAATATATGTGGATGACATTGTATTTGGTGCAACTATTGAGGCTTTATGCAAGAACTTTGCTAAGGAAATGCAAGGTGAATTTGAAATGAGCATGATAGGAGAGTTGAAGTACTTCCTTGGTTTTCAAATCAAACAAAGTGAGGAAAGAATCTTCATCAACCAAGAAAGATACACTCATGATATGCTCAAGAAATTTGATATGCTAAAGCTGAAATCAATTTCCACACCAATGAGTCCATCCACCAAACTCGATTGAGATGAAAAAGGTAAGGATGTAGATCAAAAGCTCTATAGAGGTATGATCGACTCTTTTCTCTACTTAATAACAAGTAGACCAAATATTCAGTTTAGTGTGTGCTTGTGAGCTAGATTTCAGTCATAGCCTAAAGAAACACACCTAACAGCTGTTAAGAGAATTTTTAGATACCTCATAGACACTCAAGGACTAGGAATATGGTACTCTAGAGACTTAACTCTTAGCTTAGTTGGGTATTCAAATGCTGACTTTGCTGGTAGTAGAACTGATAGGAAAAGCACTAGTGGAACATGTTAATTTTTAGGAAGCATGCTTGTATCTTGGTCCAGCAAGAAGCAAAATTCAGTAGTACTATCTACAGCAAAGGCTGAATATGTATCATTAGGAAGTTGCTGTGCACAAATTCTTTAGATCAAGCAACAATTAAAAGACTATGGAATAATTATGTATAATGTACCAATATACTATGATAACACAAGTGCAATCAATATATCGAAAAACTCTGTGCAGCACTCTAGGATAAAGCACATTGAAATTAAACACCATTTTATTAGAGACCATGTAGTGAAAAATGACATTAAGATAGAATTTGTGAATACTTTACATAAATTAGCATACATTTTTACCAAACCTCTGAATAAAGATAGATTCTGTGAGATTAGAAGAAATTTAGGGATGATTAGTGTGAAGGAATTGTAAGAAAACCTTTGGCTCTCACATAGAAAATAGAATACATTCAATCGACTAAGGATTTCTTAGTCAACTAAGAGTGGTCTAACAGTTTTAAATAATGAGACTCAGTGAGTTTAGAGAAAGAAGAGTAAAATGTGGTAAAAATTTGAGTTTACCGGGTGCAAAAAGAATGAAGAAATACTGCCAAAGGTAAATAACCAAACTTTTAGAGGGAAATTTAAAATTATGAAGAAATAAAAGTAGGGCAGTACTTAAAGGAAGGTGAGCAGTTTTTCTGAGTAATAACTGCTGACTACCTCTTCTTTCCTCTCCCCTGAAACCCATTGCTCTAAAAACAAAAACCTAAATCTTCCTATTTGCCTCTGAAACCGACTTAAACCCTCAAAAATTTCTAGAACCAAAATGGCTAAAACATCTCAAGGTAAAGAGATATTAGAGAAGAAGAAAGGGAAAAGGCCAATAGAGGAAAGAACAGGAATGGAAAGTGTCACGACCCAAATTTCGGGCCATGATCGGTGCATGGGCCCAATGGACGTAGTCCACTAAGCCCAAGCAAGCCTACTAATCTGACATGTTCATCATTCCATCATAAACTGCTAAGTCACATTTCATAACTTAGGATCAAAATAATATTAAACATTGCCATCTCATACTGGCATACCAAAGAAGTGTATATACATTGTCTACAACATGTATCTTAATAATTTACATTAGGTTTGTCTATACATAAAAAAAGAATTCTCGACTTCCAGCGGAGAGACTCAGACGAATGTACAGCTACTGAATGCTGAGACACCTAGCAAGGGTCGAATAAACGAAGACACTTCGACCTAGTTACCAGCTGCCTCGTGATATGAAAACAGGAAGTTGAAAACGGTGAGTATAAACCCAGTGAGTGAACAAGAAGGGAACAAGCATATCATAAGGAATGTTTAACGAAATTATAATGCATTCATTTTTCAAAACAATGCAATTTATTTGAGTTCTTATTAAACCCCTCATGTAAACCCCACATGGAAAAAAATCACTTATTAAAAAGAGTCCATGCTCAACAAAGAATTTGGAAAGTGAAAGCTTTAATAGCATTTATGCGAATCAAGTCAAATAAACGACGAGTCAAATATGGGGGATATTGTTGTCAATATCACATTCATGCTATCAATTAAGGAATGTTTTGTCATCATAAAAAATGGGGATATTGTTGGCTCCATTAGTTTTTGATGACAATAAAACATTTCTATTCATTTGTGTTTAATATCTTTACTTGAGTGTGCAGGAAAATTAATATATGAAATTAATCATTTAACTCCTCAAAGAGTATATCAAAAGAAAAAGAAGGATAAAAATGACAAGATATAACTATCTAACAAGGAGGAAGCCTATTGGTGAAATAAGGAAGAATATTGGTTGACCAAGTTTCAAATTAGAGAAATGGCAGGCTGAAGAGTTTGAGAAACAAAACCAACTTAGTCAACCAAGTCAGTCGACTAAGTACTCTGCCAAGATCTACAAACCAAAAACAGAATCAACTTAGTCTACTAAGTCAGTCGACTAAGAGCTCTATGTCTGCAATTTGAACTAAAGCACTACAAGACAGATTAACGGCTAGAACTTATCCTCAATTGTTTCCAACGGCTATAAATTGTCAAACTGCCATCAGAGTTGCATCTCCAAGTATAAAAGGGTCTTCCAATAATGAGAAACAAGTTTTTTGAAGCCTTGAATGATATTTGAGCTATAGAAAGTAGAAAAACCAGAAAAGCTTCACTGCACTTGTCTGCACTTAAACGCCTACTTTTTGCATTTGTATTTAGCACTCAATCTTGTACCACTCAGATCAATCAGTGATCATATGTACCTTCTTTTACTACTTTTCTTGTATTCTTAGAGTGAGGAAGTCACTCTAAGGGGTTATTCAAGCTTGGGATAGCTTGATTGTTTTAGGTTGTGGTTGAGCCTTGAAAAACCACCTTGGGGTTTTAGTTAAGCCCATGAAAAACTAGTGTAAAAGGTTTTGGCTGAGCCTGGTAAAAGCCATTGTAAAGCTTGGTGAAAGCTTGTGAATTTCAACGGTGTTTAGTGAATTTGTGGAAAAATCCTTGGTTGGATAATCAAGGTAATGGATGTAGGTCTTGGACCGAGCCACTCTAAATTGTTGTGCATCTTATACTCTATTTTTATTTTCTTAAGTTTTGAAAATTAGTTTCCAATATTGTTAAAAGCCAAATTGTGCTATTCACCCCCCCTCTAGCACATATTATAGGGACCAACACTTATGAGTTCCTCATCATGCCATTTGGACTCGCTACTACTCCAGCCATGTTTTGCACCCTCAAGAACAAGGTATTACAACCTTTCCTTGATAAGTTTGTGGTTGTATACTTGGACGATATTATCATTTACAGTAAAACACTAGAGGAACATGTCGTACATCTAAAAAAAATGATAAAGGCATTAGAGAAGAATGAATTATTTGTGAAGAATGAGAAGTGCAACTTTACCCTCCAAGAAGTACCTTTCTTTAGACATATTGATGGTGGTGGACGCATTCAGATGGACCCAAACAAAGTGAAGGCCATGCTTAACTAGGAACCTCCCACTAGGGTAACTAATCTTCGATCATTTTTAGGCCTTGCTAATTATTATTAGAGATTTGTCAAAGGTTATTCTTCTATCACGGCACCACTAACTGACATGCTGAGGAAGGGAAAGGCATGGGAGTGGAATACAATGAGCTAGCATGCCTTCGAGAAAGTGGAAAAGGTAATGTGTGAGGAGCTAGTGTTAGCATTGCCGGATCACACAAAACTATAAGAGGTCCACACTGATGCATCAGACTTTACCATTAGAGGAGTGTTGATGTAAGAGGGGCATCCAGTGGCTTTAAAGAGTAGCAAGCTCAATGAGACCGAACAAAGGTACATCGTACAAGAGAAAAAGATTACCACAGTAGTGCATTGCCTTCTCACATGGAGACATTACCTACTTGGGGCTTCGTTCGTGGTAATGACAGACAATATGGCGATGTTATACTTTCAAAACCATAAAAAGCTTAGTTCCAAACAAGCTCATTGGCAAGATTTTTTAGCAAATTTTGACTACCGATTAGAGTACAAGCCTAGTAAGACAAATTTAATGGCAGACGCACTTAATAAAAAGGCCACATTAGAAGCTGCAAGTGAAGCGCAGGGGGCGCTTGTGCCGTGCATTAAGGAGGGACTATTGTCACAGCCCAAATTCCCGGGCCATGACCGACACATGGGCCCAATAGGCATAGCCCACTAAGCCCAAGCAAGCCTCCTTATGCAATTCTGATTATCATTCCCATCCATCATCTTTAAAATGAAGTGTTGCAACTCTCAAAAGTAAATGTTCCAATAACATTTTATAACAATTTAATATTCATTTTTATATTATATCAAAGTACTGTCATCATCAATCCAACATATACATACTTCATTTATAACATGACACTTAGTAGTTTACATTACATATGCATGTTCACAAGTAATAGACTCGAGACCATCAGTAGAGTGACTCTAGGTGAAAATACAGCTACTAAGATGCCATAGTACCTACCAAGAAGACGAAGCATATGTGTGCAACTCAATCTAGGTCCCAACTGCCTCCAAATATGAAAACATGAATTTTAAAAACATGAGTACGAAACTCAGTGAGTGAACATAAGAAGGGAACAAGCAATCAATAGGAATAATTTGGAAATCATGATGCACTTGTTTCAAAAATAATGCAATTGATTTAATTTCTTACTAAAAACCCCTCATTTCAAACTTTAATTAATAACCTCATAGTGTTGCAACAACCCATGATCAATCCACGAAGTTAAATGGGTGAAAAATATGTCAAAAATCGAATAGGGTAGCATACAGGACAGAATGCTTATCGCTGTAGCGAAGTTCATTCTCGCTGTAGCGAGAAACAGTATTAGTTTGCATGTATTTCAGTTTTTTTGGCATATCTCTCACTAAAAAAATTCAATTGATCTAATTTTTTAACCATTAGAAAGATAAGAGGCAGGACTACAACTTTTATGTTTACTACTTTTCCAAATTCGAATAGTAACATGGTCAAAATCTTTATCAAATTGAAAAAACTGCACCAGAACCCGAGAGTTTCTCGCTGCAGCGAGATTAATTTTCGCTGCAACGAGTTTTCTGCTGCCAAAACAGAATGTTTCTCGCTGCAACGAGAAGCAAGGCACCTAAGTGAAAAAGGGACCTCCTTTGCACAAAAAATCCATTTGGTGCTGCAATAAAGATCAATTTGCAAGAAAATGGGAATTTTCCAAGATTCATCATGCCAAATTTCACATGCATTTCAATCATATATCATATTCATGAACTTTCATTTCATAAGCATAGATATGCATAAATACATAGATAAACATCAATATCATCATAATCACACCCGGCTCATGTGCATCCCCCCACATCGTGTACATAGCTGGTGCCATCGTGTGCATCCCCCCACATCGTGCACACGGGCACTATCATCATCCATCTCCCACACCACCATTATCACCGGCATGAGCATTCCCCCACATCGTGCACACACACGGTTATAATCATCATACATAATATCAATTATCATGCACAACATATATATATATATATATATATATATATATATATATATATATAAATCATCAAAATGCAATAGTGCATGAATCCATAATAACCACATATCACAACATAAAACCATTTAGCAAAAGCTTGTTCCCAAGGCACTTGTTTTAAGAAAAAGTTGTATAAAATCATTCAAATGCTTTGTACAAAACAGTCATATTCCCAAAATGATTTTGAAATGCAGTTCACTCATCGGTATTGCTGAACCTCTAATCGACTCTAACCTCCACTAATGATTCAAATGGGCAAGTGAGGCCTTGTTGGAACCTATACACACACAACATCACAACCAATCCAATTTACATTAATATCACTCCAAAAGCTAGTTTCTAATTCAAATTCTTCTAGTCATTCCTAATTGGCTTCCAACTGTATCAAATGGCTATTCCTTGCACTACTCTAATCACACAAAAAATGAATAAACAACTCAACAATAAAACAGCTCATAATCCCAATTACTAGTCGTTATCAACAACTTAAAACCAAGCCTAGTTCATCACTTACCTTAGGGTTTCTTTGTAGTTGAATTCTCTTCCAATAGCTTTCAAACAATTGTGGAAAATCTCTTTTTCTCTATCTAAACCTCCAACTAGTGAGAGAAAGTGCTGAACAAGGACTTTTTGAGGGTTTTAAAGTGAGAGAGTGAAAGAGCACAAGGGTTCTAGTCAAAAGGGCACAAAGATATGAAAATTAGAGCTAGAAAGAAAAAGTTGTGAAAGTTTCATATCAAGCTTCCATTGAGGATGGAAGCAACGTGAGATGGAAGAAGAAGAAGAAGGAGAAGAAGCTGTTGGAGAATGAAGAAGCTGCTAGAAGAAAAAGATATTTATAGCTTAAGCTTATCCATTCCACTTGAAATTACGAAAATGCCCTTAGCACATTAACTTGTTCTCCTTCAATCCTTGGTGCAATCTTTTTACTGTTTTGATACTAAAACAAGTCCATAATGGTCTAGACATGCTCGGGTTTACGAAACTTAAAAATTTTGACCCGAGGTGAAAAATGACCATTTTGCCACTGTGGTGAAAATTATTAAAACTTCTAGTTTCTTTGTGTTTTCATCATTACACATTATTTATTCAGTCTTGTGCCTATTTAGACCTTAAAATATCATAAAACCTTATTTTGAGAGCTTTTTAGAGAAAATAACGAAACTACCCCTAGCTAGTGTTATTGCATCTATGCGTAGTTATGAGCCTATAGGGGTTGAGATCTCAAAATTACCACATGATACTATAGCGCAATCATTGATGGAGTACTACAAAGATGGGAAAACCAGACAATTTTGGGTCCAAGATGGTCTTCTCTACACCAAGGGGTCAAGGTTATATGAGCTTGCAACTTGGAGGATTGCCATGATTTGAGTTGGGCTGGACACCCTGGGATGCACCATACCTTGTCATTGGTAGAGAAAAGCTACCATTGGCTAGACATAAGAGAAGATGTGGAGAGTTATGTACGCACTTGTCTGATATGCCAACAAAACAAAATGGAGCAAAAGAAGGTTGTAGGATTACTCCAGCCATTACTTGTACCTAGTTGCCCATTAGAGAGCGTAAGTATGAACTCCATCATGGGAGTGCCAAAGGAAAGTGGATTGGGGTGCATTATGGTCGTGGTAAACTGCTTCTCCAAATATGCTATTTTCATCCTTACCAGTCGTGAATACTTGACCGAGGAGGCAGCGAGACTATTTATGAGCTATGTAGTTAAAAACTGACGTGCCCCACTGACCATTATAAGTGGCAAGGATGGACAATTCATTTGGAGATTTTGGATTGAACTCTTCAGAATGATGAGGTCCAAGTTGAAATTTTCTAAAAGCCTCCACCATCAAACAGATAGGCAAATCGAAAAAGGGAATGCCCTGTTAGAAATGTACTTACACCATTTTGCACGTAGCATGCAAACTGATTGGCCAAGGTAGATAGATGCCGCACAATTCTCCCATAACTTACAGTGGAGTGAGGCAACTAGACAAAGCCCTTTCGAGTTGGTGACAGGGCAACAACTTCTGACGCTGAGTACCATAGCAATTGGCTACATTAGTCTAACTCCTGCAACCTACAAACATGCTTAAGCTTGGCAAGAACAACTAGACTTAGCTGGAGCCTGTCTACATAAAGCCACCAAGAAGATGAAAAAATGGGTTGATCGGTTTCGAAGAGATGTATATTTCAAGGCAGGTGACATTATGATGGTAAAACTTCACTTGGTGCTAAAAAATAAGGGTCTCCATAAAGGACTATTTCGACGGTATTAGGGACCTTATCGAGTATTAAAAAAGGTTAGAAAGGTGGCACACAAGTTAGAGTTACCACCCAAGTCAAAGGTACTCCAGTTTACCATGTCAATATGTTGAGGCCCTACCATACAGATGAACATAATCCTAGAAGAAAAGTAAGCCATAGAGCACTGATAGGACTCAAGGCAACGTATGAGCGAGAAGTAGAGCAAGTGTTGGCGCATAGAGTGCTAAGGCAAAATAATTATAGACCGGGGCACTAATATTTAGTGAAATGAAAGGGGTTGTTAGAGAATGAGACAAGTTGGGAGTCAGCAGAGAACCTATGGTAGTTCCAAGACAAGGTGGAGCTTTTCCATGAGGCAACAAGGGTGTTGCAGAATTGAGTGGGGGAGAATGTGACAGCCCAAAAGTTAAGACCAGCCCAGGCCCAACAGGTAGGCCAAATAGTCGAAATAAACCAGTAGGTCAACTAGACCAACAAACCAATCAGAAGGCCCAGTCTGCAACATAAGGGTAGAAATGTCCACACACTCTTAAGAGTGTCTAATTTGATTTCAACTCTTGGATTTGCTAATGTATATCGAAGTTATGATGTAGATTTACTAAATTAGATTAGGATTTGGATTTAATTTGAATATTATCTCTTCAAATTAAATCCCTTATCATTATTTCTTTATTTTATCCTATCTTGTAATCTAATTTTATCTAACAAGAGAGCCATTAGTTTATAAATAGGTCCCTTCTCCTCATTTGTAACACACATCAAAGAAATAACAAAACATTTCATTTCTCTAAATAACTCTTTCTCTTCTTTTTTTTTTCTTTAACTTTCGCTTTTATTAGTTTTAAGGCTTACTTAAGGCTTTATTTTAAGAGTTTAAGGCCATACGAAGTTGAATTTAAATTTCTGTGACATATAAATTGTCTTTATATATATTTAATAAAAGGAAGTAAGAACGCTTACAATGGAACTAGTCTAGACCTAGGACACGAATAACATCTTTAATAAGGAGCTCTCTTAATGTGGATAACTGAATGTGAAATTGTTGCAACCCTAACTTTTTTAAAAGAGAGAAAGAAAATAAAAAATTGCTACTTAATCAAAACAAAAAAGAATGCCTCTAAAACAAATGTCAAAAGATCAAATTCATGTGATGAGATTTGTCCCATAAAGCCTACACATAATACGGATAAGGTTACCGATGGGCAAAGGGGGCATATTCGCTGCGTTTCAATACGTCAAGCTATGAACTAGAAAACCCAAATTCATGTACCCATCCCTAAACAATATGTTGTTAATCAATTGAAAATATAATAAGTAATATGTTAATCAAAATTAGAGCAAAAGAAACCTTGAAAAAAGGAAGCTACTTGTAAAAAGGTTAAAGGCCGTGATTTTTTCCTCCTTTCTTCTATCCACGGAATTCCATCTTAAGTTTCCAACACTCTTCCTTGCAAAAAAAAATAAAAGCAAGTGGAATATTCTTGCTTCCGCAGAGATCAATATGTTAGAACTATATTTTTTCCTTTCCCCAACCACTTTAAATACCCACCATAGCATCTCTGTTTCCTCGTGTCATCTTCTGGAACAGCTCCAACCCCCCCATCAGTATCCCTATCTGACCATCTTCTTGAATTCCAAATCTTAGCCCTTAATTTTTTTTTTTTTTGGAAAAGACATGGCTCTCAAAGTTGTTCATGTCTCTGATGTGCCTCATCTTGATCAAGTCCCAGAGAATGCCGCATTAGCACTCTGTTCAACTCGTTTCTCCACAGGTAAAGTTGTTGAATTTGAAATCTTCAAGAAACCCCTTTTTAATTTTAACAGCAACAATGCTTTTTGAGTTAAAAAATCTTGTTTTAATGGGGATTAATTTGTGGTTTATACATAAACTTAGGTGTCAATGATAATGAAAAATGCGCATACAAATTTCCAAAGTTTGTGGTGATGGGTCACAGAGGGAGCGGAATGAACATGTTGCAATCACCCCGATCCCATAATGAAATCCATCAAAGAGAATTCACATTTTTCTTTCAATGAAGCCGCTCAGTTTCCTGTCGATTTCATTGAATTTGACATTCAGGTGAGACTACTATCTGTCATCTTTTTTTGGTCTTCGTTAACCAAACTTTTTTCTTTCGCTACATAGAAGGCAAAGGGTCCAATCCAAAACAGAACATAATTGTAGGTAACTAACCAACAACCAACAGGGTTTATGTTTCTTACAAATTTGCCGATGGTTTCCTGCCAGTCTGTCGTTTATTATTTTTTTGAAAACGGCAACGTTATTTTATTCGGATGAGGTGGGGGTGCATGTGAACCCCGCCGAGACGATAAAATAATTCTATCTCTATTCGCCTCGAAACTGCCAATTTGTTTTTTTCCTAGTAACCAGTTCTGATGGAGACATGTATGTGGTCCTTTGCTTGTGGCCCTTACTTTCAACCCGAATCCAACTGGATCCGGGCTGCCCCCACAATGGACATGACCTCATGTTCGGCCCAGATTAACTGGTCGAATATTAAAAGCATGATGTCTCAGCCAGCTTCTTGAATTAATCGATTGAGACAGCTAGCTATGGTTAATCAATTAATTCACCCTTTTTTAATACTTCCATTCCACTCTTTCAACGTTCGTTGTTGAATTAATTATAATCTGCATTCAATATTTTGAAGGGCACTGATCAGTTTACCTTTTTTTTTTTCTTTGAATTGCCATTATTGGTTTTTTAAACTATTGGATGAACGAAGAACCTTTAGACGGAACTTGTAAACAAAAAATCCTATTTGTTGTAAGTGACAAAAGATGACTATCCAGTCATTTACCATGACAATTTCATCCTCCATGAAGACAAGGTTAGCTATTTTCACTTCTGTTCTAATAATTTGCATGCTTTACATAAAACTAAAGCCACTGATCTCCCATGATTTCTTTTAGACTATATTGATTTTTTTTTGTGTTAATTTTAGGGTGTCATTGTCGAGAAAGGAGTTACAGAGGTTCCTTTAGCTGAATTTCTTTCCTATGGACCCCAGAAAGAGCTTGGAAAGGTGATAACTGGTCTCACCATTGATATTTATCCTTTCACTGAATATGTTTTAGAACGACAATTTTGTGTTGACAACAATTTCATTTTCTCTCATTTTGTTATGCTGTTATATTGCAATTCAGGAGGAATCGATTTTCAGGAAAACAAAAGATGGGAGGATCTTTGAATGGAAGGTTGAAAAAGATGCTCCTCTGTGTACATTGGAAGAGGTTTTTCGGAATGTTGATCAGTCCTTGGGTTTAAATATCGAATTGAAGTTTGATGATCAGATTGTTTATAAGGAAGAGGAACTCTCACGTATACTTCAAGCTATCCTGAAGGTAATGCTTGTTTCAGCCTTTAGTTGGTGGGGACTGGGGAGGTTTGATCTTTGCATTATGATTTTCAGATTAAGGATAAGTAAAGAATTTCTAGTTTTCTAAATTTCATGAACCAGGTGGTGTTTGAGAATGCAAAGGACAGACTAGTCATGTTTTCAAGCTTTCAACCTGATGCAGCCCAGTTGGTTAGAAAATTATAGAGCACATACCCTGTAAGATTACTTTCTTTTCACTAATACTGTTACATCTTACCTATTGCTATTGCCATTAGCTTTATATTGGAAGCTGATCTTCAGCAATCTATGGTGATAAATAATCAACCATTTTTGCAATGTATGTGCTATTATGAGTAGATTATAGCATAAGAATGCAGGACATGCATTTTATCTTTACTGAGAAATTATGTCGGATCACAACATTTCAAACTAAAGGTTTCTTTTTTGTTAAAACTGAAATGCTCTGAAGATTTCTTCTAAAAGTCTTTGGCCCTGCCGTGAGCAGGTATTTTTCCTCACTAATGGAGGATGTGAAATTTACACGGACATAAGAAGGAATTCGTTGGATGAGGCTATTAAGCTCCGCCTGGCCAGTGGCTTGCATGGAATTGTATCCGAAGTCAAAGCTACCTTTAGAAGTCCTGAAGCGGTTGCAAGAATCGAAGAGTCGAAGCTTTCCCTCATAACATATGGCCAACTGAAGTAAGTTAAAGACAGTTTCCAACTCTTTTTGTTGTTTCTTAAGCTCTGCTTGTATTTCCCTCTAGTTGATTATCCGTGCAATTGCCATTTTTCTTAATTTTTTGCAGTTAGGTGCCAGAGGTTGTTTACATGCAACATCTAATGGGTGTAGAGGGAGTTATTGTTAACCTAATTAAGGAGATTACTAAGTCAGTATCGAATTTAACCCAACCAACGGAGGGAGAAGAAAAAAGCTTATTTGGAGACGGAGGGAAGATGCAAGTGAACACAAAGCCCCAATTTTCAAAGGATGAACTCTCCTTTCTATCAAAGCTAATACCAGAGCTCATTCACTCTTGATTTAATGGGTGATAGCCAATTTGACAGATCTCCAAATATGTAAACAATGTTGAACTTTCTTCCTACCCTTTTGTAGAACATCTGATGTAATTAGTTATGCTTAGTTTTCTATACTAATTGATGTCTTAGCTCCTTTATAAACAGGCTGTTTGTTATTTAGAAACGCTAGAGGAACCGGAAGGGCCTCATAGCTATAGTTTGTGAAGTTGGGAATCAATTGCTTAAGGCAAAGATGTGTTGAATATCATTAGCATTTACTGTTTCGCTTTGTCTTAGGCACCTTGCTGTTACCCAAGAAAATGAAATTTACGAATCTTTTGAATTCTATCCCTAAGTTTGTTGTTGGTTTTTTATAGTCGGAAGACCAATGAGTCAAATAACCTAGTAAAATTTGTTAATAAATCATAATCACAATCTCTATAATTGCTCATTCCCAACTGGATACCACATATATTACCCAGAATTACCAAATCCCAAAGTATTGAACTAGGAAAATATGAGTTTACAGTTGAAACTAGGAAAAATACAGATTATAAATAAAGTTGTAAAATAATTTTACCATGATCAAATTTGTACCCGTCTTTTATCTTTTCAAAAATTAATACAAAGTGACTCGAAGACTTTGATTCTAGACATTTTATGAGTATATTAATCTCAAACTCATGGTAAGAACTATTATAGCATTAAGCATGATTCACATTTTTCACAATACACTAACCTTAGTGGGTAATGGGCAAAGATGGGCTTTTCTCTTAAAAGGGAAAGCTTTACATTGTAGTAATTTTCTAAACACTCTTCATGAATTGTTGATATGTAATTTGGTGAAATACCCAAAAGTTGTTTATAACCCTTTAAAAACCACTTGATAACTCTTATTAAGATATTCTTGATAATTTATCAAATGATGATAACAATAATCTTGATAATTCCAATTTATAAAGATAAAAGATTAAAACAAATTTATCCAAATAAGATGACAATCATAAGTGTTACCTCAAAAATCCAACATCTCCTACTCACACATGATGGAAAGTCATTTACCACTCTTGTAAACCATCTCCCACTCACACGTTCATATAAGTTAATGTATTGTGTGATCATTCAGTACACTTGAATTTAGGAGCTTTATATTAGGAACTCGTTAAAGTTAGCATAAAGACATCAACCTTTTAAAATATAGTGTCTCATATGTCTCAAACTTATTTCATCACATCAAATTGAGTATCTCAAATTCCTTAACGAGTGTACTTCAACTTTTCTCATGTTGTAACAATATTGACTTATATGTCATAACTCTCAATAGCAACAAAATGAGTTGACCTTGAATGTAGTGCATTGATGTAATATCAAATAGTCTTCTCTTTCCATTCATACCATCTTCTTTACTTTCTCAATAATGTCTCTATAACCAAATCATTCATCGTCTTAAGTAACATATTGAAGTAGCAGCAAATATCCATTTCTCACCTTATGATATAGTCAAAAGTCATAAAAGGCATGATGAAGGTTGTATTAGCCTCTTAAAGGAGTCACACAATGAAAAAGTACAGATCCATTTTTCCATCTTCTACATCAATCGAAAAAGACATTGTCACAACCCAAACCCGGAGTCATGGCTGGCATAAGGGCCACAATAGGTAAGGCCCACTAGAACTAAGTAAGCTCAATTAATAATTAAGCTAAACTCATCTCATGTTCTTATAGTGTGCGAAGTCATCCCAAACACTGTAATGCATTCACATGAAGATCTATACGTATACATTTTATCATGATCATATATTTGCTCCATGTTCCATGACCAATATAACACATCTAACATTGACATTTCAATACACATCTCATGTGCTCATCACAACCACAATAACATAGTCAAATGACAACATTTATAACTCGATGTAAGCCAACACCATCATTGCAAAATTAATATTCAACAAGCCAAATCTTGGCTACAAGACAATGTATTTGAACTCATCATAAATACAACATATAACTAGACACGGACAATGAAATGGACACAAATTGAAGGTAACACCTATCAGATATCTTTCACCAACACCTATTGAAAGATATGGAAGGGACCTCTTCAAGAGTAATGATCCGTCTGGCTGTGTATCTGAAAACCAAAATATGAATTTTAAAAACGTGAGTATAACTTAGTGAGTAGATATAAGAGGGGAAGAAGCCAACGCACAATTGTTTTTCATAATACAATGACTTTATTTTTAAACCATGTGTTTTGTAATAAAACAAAACAATTCATATGCCATATCTAAACCCCAAGTTTCAAGTCCTTCTGGAAGCAATTTAAAGTATAGAACTCTCTTTAAGCTTAATTGGAAGTATCAAGACAATTCCAAGTGAAAACAACTTGAAAAGGGGTCATTTTTTAGAAACCATGTTGTACGTTTCGATACTTAGGTCAAAGGTATCGATACTTTTTGAACAAAATGCTTCCTAAAGCATTCTGTCTAACAAATATCGATACTTCCTTCAAAGGGTCCTTCATTCATAAACCTAGATTTTTGCTTATAAACACTCAAATTTGGTGCCTTAAGAAGAGTCATGCATACCTTATGCCAAATATCCAACTTAGAGACAATTCAAATAAAAAACAAGTAAAAGACATCATTTAAATTCAAACTCGAAGACCGTGCAACCTAAATCATTTCAAGTCAATACTTCACTAATATGGTATATTATGGAGACTACTTAAAAAGTACTCATATAGTCTAAAGGTGTTCTAACCCAATGGACGATGGTATTTCACCCTTACTATATAAGACAAGTGCGGGTACTCCAATCCAATGGATGGGATATTTCTTTTTCCACATATAAGGCATAAAAGCATCATTTATAATTTGGATACACATGGCTAGCTCCATTTTCTCCTTACTAGTTAAGGCAACTACATTATGCACAACAACTAGCATCCATTGTTGCTAATTACAAGTTCTTAACTTAAGTGGCACCATTAAAGTCAATACTCATTACATAAGTGTGAAATCATTTCACAATGCCTCATGGCAAGATTAAGTGACATGCAATTCTTACAATGTTTGTAAACATAAATTCTCAACAATAGCTTGCTCATCGTTAAGCATAATCACATAATCATAGTAGGGTAGATTTATGTAATCAATACCCATTCACATTATCATTTAAGGTAGATTTTCACCATCAATACCCATTCGCCTTACGCTCAAGGTAAGATTTTCATAATCATTACCTATGCACATTATCATCAAGGGTAGAATTTCCATAATCAACATCCATTCACATTATCATCATGGGTAAGATTTAGATAATCAATACCCATACACATTATCATTAAGGGAAAGATTTACCTTGTCACGACCCGAAACTCCCATCGAGCCCATGACAACCGCCGCGACGTCCTGATAGGCACTCATTACCCCGAATGTCGATCGAAACCCCGCAAGGCTTAGCATCAGCTTCCGCATCTCCCCAGTGAGCGACAGTTATTAAATCTCACATTTCAAAAAAATCATAAGTCATTTCCAAATCAAAATAATAAAATATTACTTTCTGGCTCACATGGGCATTTTCATCATTTTTCTTCGAAAATACCGAAACTCGCCAAAAACATGGTGTAAAAGCTAAATATATTCATATATACTTTAAATCAAATAACTGAAGAATAAAATTACTTTTACAGTGACACGTGGGCCCTCAACTGATTAAGAAGATGTAGGGCTATGAACCCTTACTTTTTAGGATGCAACTCTGAGATTAATTCTCGTCTTAATCAACTATCAACAAATTGTCCTGAGCTTGAAAAATGGATAGGAAGAGGGGTGAGATTGTGATTACATAATCTCAGTGAGTAAACATTTACCATCAAAAGCATCTAAAGCTGAGTAGATGGAGACAATATAAAAACGTTATATCTCAATAATGTTCATAACACAAAATTCATTTCAATCTATACCAAACAATTTCTTTTCATCAAAATTTCCCGACTTATGAATTTCTTAAACTTGGCCCCTGCCAGAATCATTCTCGCGGGTACCTTCGTCAAGGTATCCCACT
>NC_030851.1:13827045-13853478 GCF_000208745.1 Theobroma cacao | reverse complement strand
TTATTGGTTCAAATTTTAAATATTTGACTTTTAATTCTTTAATTCTCCACCACACATTTCTCATGTTTATCCATTTTCATGATGAATAAAATCTCTTGGTCTGGACAAATGTCGAGGTGAAAATTTACTGATTTGCCCCCGATGTGGCAAAATTACCATTTCACCCATATACTCCAAATTATACCAGAATTAAAATTTTTCACTTCTAAACCTCAAATCATACTCCAATAAGTCAAATGGGGCAAAAAAAAATCTTTTCTAAAAATTCTCATTTTGTCCCCAAGTGGCAAATGACCATTTTGCTCTTGAATAGTGAAAATTCCGGTTTGACTCCAAATTGATCCTCGAACTCCGAATTACCATTTTGAGTCATCCTTGAACTGTGACACTCTTAATTTTACCTTAAAATTCCTTTTTGAACTAGTTGAGGCTTAATCGACTTAATGATACCATTAGGGGCAATATCGTCTTTTAACGATTTCTCAAACTTCCTAAATATGTAACCATTCTATTGAGCATGTAAATGACATTGTAATTATTTTATTGAACAGGGTTTGACAATACAACCCCCCTTAAAATAAAATTTTGTCCTCAAAATTTCTCTTATCAAACTAAAAAAAAAGGTGGGGTATTTTCTTCCATTATTTTCACATACTTCCTGTTTATCTCACAAGTATAGAATATCAGTCTTCTTAATCATATTAATCCATCTCGTACAGCTTAACTATGTTATAGATCACATTTCCTTGACATTATCTCCTTGACTATTTTCCAGAGTCTCTTATGTTCACATAGTTTAATTTCTGATAAATTTCTTATCATTGTACTACCTACATCACTCATCATATATTAAGTTTGAATCTTAATTCATTAAAAATCATTCTTCATTTTAGTTGATCACAATATCAACCCCACATATGTGTATATGCCTTATAATCCCATTTATGCTTCCAAGATCTATCTTGATTTGATCATTGAATACGATGCAATATCACAATTCTTCAGAGTCATCCCTTTGTCCTCAATCATCTTTCATGCCTCTATATTGCTTTGTATCCCATCCTCATATTTATATAACATGTCAGTCATGAGTCTAACTTGACTGTATAGCCATTTTCTCTTTAAGCTTTAATGTTTTCTCATTGCGAAAAGTCTTTCGAATTTATCACATCAGAGTATTCATAAGGTGGATACATATCCATATTTTATAGTTCAAGGTCTAACGCAGTGAACAGTGTCTCATCATTAAAGTTCTACCCTTATCTATCGATCATAGCTCCCTTGCACACTTACCTATGCATTCCTAGGTTACCTACAAGCCACTCATGGCCATTCAACTTTTGCCCTTTTATAGTAAGTCAAACTAATTTATTCTCTTATGCTTTTCCATATGCTTTCTTAATAAAGTTCCACTCTTTCATACGAATATAACATCATTCTTCCTTAACCAATTTACAAATTGTACTTGAAATTGCAAGACTTAAAACTAGATTCTCCTCAAGTACTTTTCAATATTAATACTAATATCACTCTCAGCTTATAACTTCCTTTTTATAATCACAAAACTTAGTGCTTGCTTTTACAAGATCCACGGCAGAATTTCTCTTGAGTATTTCCTTAGGGATATCTATCTTAAACTTATGTCTCACAACATGTGATCACTTAACCCGTAACTTAGCCATTTATGTGGCATTCTCTTCGGGGCCCACCCATGTGGCCTCCCCATCCGGGGCCGACTCTAAGGTGTTGTTATATCTGTATCGATCCCCTTGGCTTCTCGACCTGCAGGACCACATACACCAAGTATCGAACCCTAGACCTTTTACTTCCCCCGAAGGGAATGCCTTTAACCATTTCAGCTTTAACTCATTCATATCGATACCTTCCAAAACCTTAAAACTCCAAATACCAAAACTTAGAATCAAGTTCAATGACCTTAGGTCAACTCGTGAATTCAACTTCACATCTGTCTCATTTTATTCATGCGTCCTAGACATGAAGTGTTCTTAGCACTGCGGCACGGTGGCTATTGGAGTTTACTTGATCAATGTTATTCATCTATATTTAAGGTTACTACACTAATCATTCTCAACCATTTGGTTTCCCTTCAAGCTTACATCACAATTTCCATAACCATTTATGTTCCTCTTGTGCTTATCACATATAATAAGTAAAATAGATACTTTCAAATTCATCTCATCCTATTCAATTTAACCTGACTTAACCTAACTCGAGGCCACGCAGTGTCAGTGTGGATTTCTTAAAACAACGTTAAAACCGAAAACTTTAAAATCCAAAGCTTTAAAATCAAAATCTCTAATCTTTAAATCATGCTCTGATACCACTTTAATTGTCACAACCCGAAACTCCCATCGAGCCCGTGACAACCGCCGCGACGTCTCGATAGGCACTCATTACCCCGAATGTCGATCGAAATCCCGCAAGGCTTAGCATCAGCTTCCGCATCTCCCTAGTGAGCGACAGTTATTAAATCTCACATTTTAAAAAAATCATAAGTCATTTCCAAATCAAAACAATAAAATATTATTTTTTGGCTCATAGGGGCATTTTCGTCATTTTTCTTCTAAAATATCGAAACTCGCCAAAAACATGGTGTAAAAGCTAAATATATTCATACATACTTTAAATCAAATAACTGAAGAATAAAATTACCTCTAGAACATTTAGAACCCAAAATCTAAGTTGAAATCCATGTTTGTTTGGTGAGAAGATGTGTAAGAATGTGAAAGAGAAAAGAGACAAATAGAGGCTTGAGAGAGAAGAAAATAGGCTAAGGGTTTAGGAAAGAAGAGGGTTTAAAACCTTTTAGAAAATGACCATTTCAACCCTTATTTTTTATTAAACATGCAATATCAATATCTAAGGCTCAAGTGTTGATACTTTTGAAGCAGAATTGTTTTCACGAGGGTTTTAGGTTCTAAGTACCGATATCTCTCTTGTAAGTATAAATATATTTTAAATAGAATGATTTCTAGGTACATTTTAAATAGAATGATTTCTAGGTACCAAGTATCGATTTTCACGAAATAAATATCAATACTTGTTAAGTAGAATGTATTTTGGGTGTCAAGAATCGATACTTCATTATCTTTAACAAATTTTAAGCTTATGTACATTTAATACCATTTAAGTAAAATCCTCATTTTTATTTTTTTCCTTACTTTCCCTTTATTAAGATATTTAATGTAAATAAGAAAATACTCTCCTCATTTGGATTCAAAAAAAAAATCTAAACTATCAATTTCCAAAAGAATAAAAAGCTAAATTTTGATTGCAAGAACAAAATCGAAAAGATTCAACCAAAACTAAATTTTGGGCTCTCAACTATCATAGCAAAGCTACTTCTAAAATTATGAAAAAAATCATTTTAGGTTATTTCGATATCAAAAGAACCAGTATCGACACTTTTTATTCTTATTAGATTGTTTTACAAATGTCACATATTTTGTCCTTTCCCAAACTTAGAAAAATTTATACTTTCAATTGCGATAGCTAACCAAGTTATCAAGGCCATGAAGGATAAAAAACATGGAAACCATTATAATTAATAAACAAAATTATGGATGATAGATGATACTCTCCAAGAAAATGACCATTATGCCTTTGGGTCAAATTACTAATTTACCCTTATGTAAAAATTGAGTTTCTACATTCTCTACCCCTTAAAAAAATCAGGTCCTCAAGTTTATCAAAATATAACTAGAATCTACTCCAATAAGTGGGAGTATCTAAACTACTTCATTTGTATGATCATATCATAACACCTTTACCAAGCTACTTTCCTTAAATTGAAATTCCTCAACTCGTCTACCCAAGATTTCCATTACCTAACTCATTCAAATCATCTAATGGCACTAGAGATGTCAACAGGTAGGGTACCCGTTAATTTCGAGGTACCCGAACCCTAACCCTATAAAAAATCAACTACCCTAACCCTATTAACTACTCGAATAATTTTAAAATTACTACCCTAACCCTAACCCTATTACATTTTTACTACCCTATAATTACCCTAACCCGTTAAAAAATCCGATTAGATTAAAAAATTATTAAAATATTCTTCATAGGTATCCAATTATCTAAACTCGTATACATATATAATAATATTTCTCTACGTATTTTATAAAATTAACTACTAATTAAATTAATAAAAACAAAAGTAATAAAATTTAAATTTAAATAATCAAAAACAAAGATCTCAAACATAAACTTAAATAACAAAAAATAAATATCCATACAACTATATAAACTTAAATAATTATACATAAATACCCAAATAACAACATAAACTTAAATAACTAAACACAAAGATCCAAACAAATAACATAAACTTAAATAACAAAAATTATAATTTTTATAATGTTAACACAAAAAAAATAAATATATTTATATTTAAAGTATATATACTAAAAGTATTATAGTGTATATACAAAATAGTAATTATATTCTTTATAAATGAACCCAATGTATATAAAGTATAGATATTAAAACACATTACAATTTAATTAATAATCGTAATTTCATTAATGAATTTAATTAATTATATGAATTTGTCCTTAGTTACATGAAATTTTAAAAAAATAGCTAAGTTTCAAAACTATTCTAATCTCAAAACTTCCTTTTAGATAATTAAGTTTATATATTATAAATTTATATAAACAAAGGTATATATATTATTTAGTAATTAATTTATATAATAGTAATTACATTCTTATAAATAAACATAATATATAATATAAAGTATATGTATTAAAAGACATTACAAGTTATATACTATAAAGTGTATATATATATATATATATATATATATAAACATATATATTACAATTAATAATTTTATAAGTTATAATTTTTATAATGTTAAGATAAAATAAAAAATAAATATATTATATTTAAAGTATATATATACTAAAAGTATTAGTATATATTTAATATAGTAATTATATTTCTTATAAATGAACTCAATATATATAATGTATATATATTTAAAAACATTCCAAGTTAATTAATAATCATAGTTTAATGAATTAATTTCATTAACTATATGAGTTTGCCTTTAGTTACATGAAATTAAAAAAATAGTTAGATTCCAAAACTATTCTAAATGTTGGTAGTATGAAACTTTAATTTTAGAACATCGGTAAAAAAATGGAGCCCAAATTGAGTTCTATTTTGTTTTTGTGAATAGATTATGAAAGCACTAGCAAATATCTAATGATATTTTGAAATGAGCAAAACACGAGATGGAAGAACATTTTTCTTATTTGTTGAGAGATAAACAAGATGGAAAAATTAAAAAAAAAGAAAAGTTGTAGGGGATAATCAGCTCATTAACTCAATTGATTTGTATTAAAATGCTGAGTATCTGTTTAATTAGCCCTTTTACTATTTGCTTTTTTACTTTTAAAAATAAAAAAAGTTACAAACGTGCTTAGATATAAAAATAAATTAAAATTTTGAACCATTTATAGACAAAATATATAACTTTTTGGATAAAAAAATACATTATTTTACTTTTGTATAAACAAATTATGTTATAGTTAGTTTTTATCTTAACTATTTAACTATTTTAAATAAATTATGATATTATATTATATTTTTTACTTTTATTTTATAGTATTTGAAACAAATAATAAAAATATTAATTAACTAGAATATAACAAAGTGCAGCTAACTTAAAAATTGAGGCTTCGAGCTAGCACACTAGTTCTCATTTTACCACTCTTTACTATACTGATGAAGAATATATAGTGGAGTAGAGATATCAATGGGTACCTTATATAATTGAGTATCTTGCATTAGTCGATCCAATTAAGAAAGATTAATCTGCACTATTATACTAACGAAGAATATATAGTGGTTTTAGGGTATCCATTATGCAAATTCGACTATGAATAGTGATTTTTAACATTAAAATTTAATTTTATGCATATTCTTTGTTTATAAATTTTTTATAATTAGTACAATACTTACTAAAATGCATTAATTGTTATAAATATGATTTTAAATTTTGATTTCTTATAAATTAACTTTAATTTGTTAATTTAATTTTCATTAATAATTTATATAAAAAATTATTTTAAATTTATTTTAATAAAGTATTTAATGGGTATAAGTATTTAATGGATAATGTTTAGGATATTCAGGTACGGATTCAGATAAAAATTTTCAATTTTAATTGAATATTTATAAAGTGGAATACTAGTTAAGATATCTCAAAAATGAAATACTGGGCTGTGCGAGGCAAACACAAAATGAAATAAACCTGATACTATCACGAATGGATCCTGCTCGTTTTGGGCATGTCACGGCCTATATATTTCCCACTAAAGAGGCATATAAAGTGAGAGAGACTATAGCCCAACCGGCATAGTTACTAACTTACTGTCAGTGACAATACAAACGCGTGGCCGACCGGCCCAAAGGAGAGCTGAAGTAATGTTGTTCCTAAGGGCCGTAATCGCTAAAATGGGACTGTGAGAAATAGTTGAATTGGATCATGGAGTGTGTCACGTCTGTTTCTTATAATATTATTATCAATGGCAAATCTACTAGTAAATTTTGTGTTCTTAAAGGTCTTAGGCAAGGGATCCTCTATCCCTGTACTTATTTTTGTTTGTTGCTGAGGTACTCTCAGGCAACGATTGCTTCAAAACAACTTCTGGGTATTAAACTTTGTAAGGAATGTCACACCTCTCTCATTTACTTTTTGCAATTGATTCTTTGTTCTTTCTAACTGCCAAAAAAAGATAATTGGGATACTTTCTCCACTATTTAAAGTATAAGTATATTGGTTCTTACTTACAAAAGCGCTTTATGGGTGACACTTGTCCAATTCTATTGAGTGGGTGAATCAGGATTTTATGGTTAGGGACTTCATAAAATTTTAAAGAAATTAAAAGATATTTTAGCCTTTTTGGATCTTTTTCTATCTGTATTTTGGGTGGTTATAGGCTTGAATTTAATCTTTAAAATGTCAAAGGTGTTACAATTATGTTATGCCTTTAAGCATGGCTTTTTTGTTTTTACATTTAGATTTTTTTTTTATTTTATGACGATAATCATAACTAGTTTTTGATTAGAGATAAGAAGGTTTATTCTTTACATTAATAAACCATAACTTTTCAAACAGAATATCAGTATAACCCTAAATCCAAACAGAAAATCTCACATAATGCTATCTTTTTATGTCATAACTTTACAAAGTAATTTATCAACACTTTGTTTCTTATGTTTATTATATAACTATATTTTTACTTATTTACTAAAATTGTTTTTCATTATTGTATATTCATGAATGCTTTGAGTTAATGATCTATGTTATCTATGATGCATAACAGTTGTTTCATTATGTTGCTACAATTAAGATTATAAATCATCATCGAAGGTTTGCTGAAGCTCCTTATTTTGTTTTTCAATGTTTCATAATTTGACTACGGTTTTTATCTAGCCTTTTTTTTTTTTTATTGATTTCATATGAGTCTTTTTCCATAATTTGAATATACTTTTTAATCATGGCTTCATATTTTTGGACAATTACAAAGTAGTTGTTCATGTTGCATTTCCTTAATCAATAAAGTGGTGAGCTTATTTTTAATAATATAATGAATAAATTAATTATTTATGTGTAAGTTCTTATGGTCATTCTGGTTCTATGGCTTGCAAGTGAACTCTTGACTTTAATGGCTCGCTTTCCTTTATTTTAATGATTTTATGTTTTTCTGTTTTATGGCTTGAAGCCACTTAAACTTTGTTATTTGAAATAGGACTCAAAATTGAAGACTGTGTGAAAGAGATATATTGGGAAAAGAAAAAGATGGAGACATCTCTATTAAAAATCATTTCTTATTTGTTTAGGATAGTTTATATATATATATAGAATCAAAACTACATTGCTTTACTAAATAGGAAGAGAAAAAAAAAAAAAAAAAAGGAGGCAAATTGGATCCACTACAAGTCCAGTTTAGATGAACTTAGGCCCAGTAAACTTGGATCAAACCAATAGTAATTAAAATTTATATTTGATGCACTGACAGTGTATAATTTTTATACATTGTCAATTCACCAAAATATGTCACCTCATTAATGAGATAAAATAATTTTTTTTAAAATTTAAAATTAAATATTAAATATTTATAATTATTAATTAAATAAAAAATAAAAAATTTTCATTTTTTAATCTCTCTTGACCATTCTTTTTCTTGTTCTCTTCTTTTCTATTTCTCTTTAGCTCCATCATCTTCTTTGTTTTTCTTCTTCCATTAAAATTAAGTTTTGCAAACTTTAAGAGTAATTTTTAGATTCGTTTCTTATTCTTTAGAAATTGAGAAAACAAGATTCAAATAAATAAATCTTATTAGTATAATTTTATTTAGTCAACAATTTTGCTTATAAATAACACATTAAGTCCAAAATTGTTCTTTTTCCATAGGCATTAGGTTTTTTTTTCCTTAGAAGCAAAATTGTTAACTTAATAAAATTTTGCTTATAAGATTTATGTATATAAATCTTGTTTTCTCATTTTTTTAAGATATGTTTTCTCAATCTCTTTAAAAAAGAATAAAAAAGAATCTAAAAAAAAAAAAGAAAAGAATCTAAAAATTGCTCTTGAAGTTGTAGAATTTCGCAAAACTTAATTTTAATGAAAGAAGAAAAGAAGAAGAAGATGGAGTTGGAGAGATAATGGAAAAAGAGGAGAAGAAGATGATGGAGTTGGTGAAAGATAAAAGATGAGAACAAGAAAAATAATATCTAAAAGAGATAGAAAAGTGAAAATATTTTTTTTGTTTAACTAATTATTATAAACATTTTAATATTTAATTTTTAGTCTTTAAAGATATTTTATTTTACTGCATTAATGAGGTTTCATATTTTGGTGAGCTGATAGTGTATAAAAGCTATATACTGTCTATGCATCAAATATTAACCCTAGTAATTAAGGTATTTTCTAGTCATTTTTTATTTTTATTTTTTATTTAATTTTTTGTATATATATTAAATTAATAATATTTTTTAAAAAATAAAAAATAGTAAATGATCAATAATAAAATTCTTAATTTGATAAATTGAATAATTAATGATAATGAGTAGAGCTAGGATCACTAATATTTTTTATTTTCTAATCTCGTGTTGTAACAATCCTAAGGTTTTATTTCAGTTCAACAATGGCTATTGCAATTAGGACACTAAGAGAATTAGCTTCTTACTTTGTGAAATTGGACCAATTTAATGGTGGCAATATATTAAAATGGTAGTAAAAGATGCATTTCTTATTTTTTATGTCGAAGGTTGTCTATGTCTAGACTACTCTAAGAAGAGAATGATAATGATTCTATTATTGCAACCAGAGAGAAGGTAGAAATAGGTTAATGTAGACTACATGTGAAAAGGCAATAATGGTTGCCTGATGACTTATTTTATATGTATTTGTCATATCCCACTTTCTAGAACATGACCGATGTGAGACCTCGAACTTTATAGGCTCGTAACTAGGCATAGACGCAATAATATGAGTTAGGGGTAGTTTCGTCATTTTCTTAGTAAGCCCCTAAAAGTAAGTTTTGAAACAATATTAAGGCCTAAGTAGGCCTAAGTCATAAATGAATGATGAAATACGGGAAAAATGACGAAGGAGATAAAAATAATGTTGATTCTTGAGGTAGGGGCAAAATGGTCATTTTTCATATCGGGTCAAGATTTTTAAGTTTTCGTGAAATCGAGTGTTTCTAGATTATTAGGGACTTTGTCCCAGTGTTAAAAGAGCAAAAAGATTGCATCAAAGATTGGAGGTGAGCAAGCTAACTTGTTAAGGGCATTTTCGTAATTTAGGTGAAGTTAGATAAGCATAAGCTATAAATATCATCTTCTAGCAGCTTCTTCTCACATTTTCCAACAGCTTCTTCTTCTTCTTCCTTTTTCCCTCTCATGTTTCTTCATCCTCCATGGGAGTTCTCTTCAAGCTTCCATAACTCTCTCAAGCCAGTTTCACCTTTCATGCTTTTGTGTACCCTTTCATAGAACCTTTGTGCTTTTTCACTCTCTCACTTTAAAACCCTTGAAAAATCTTACTTCCATACTTCCTCTCACTAGCTAGATGTTTAGAGAGAGAAAGAGGGAGCTTTATAATAGTTTGGAGAATTATTAGAAAGAATTTCAAATTTACAAAGCTACCAAGGTTCTAACGAAGCCCCACCACCCATTTGGACCAATAGAAGAAGTTGGAGTTGAGTAAGGATTTAACAAATACTGGTGAGTGAACTTGCATTTCAAAATTTGTTTTGGGAATATGAATGTGTTTGCACAAAACATTTGAATGATTTTATCCAATTTTTCTTTAAAAATCTACCTAGGGAACAAACATTTGGTGAATGTTTTTATCTTGTGAAAATGTGCCAAATAAATGGTTCATGTGTTATAGCAATATGTTGATATGTATAATATGCATTGTATGTTCCTTTTTTGTGATGATGATGACCCAACCATGTGCGTGTAGAAGTACACATGAGCTGATGATGACCCAGCCATGTACGTGTAGGAGTGCATATGAGTTGATGCTGACCCAGCTATGTGCGAGTGGGAGTGCACATGAGCTGATGATGGTTGGATGGTATGTATGATGATGTATATTATATATATAAAGTTGTGTGTTATAGAAAGTGCATGAGTATAATATATGGTTTGTAATGCATATGAATCTTGCATGTTAAACCTTGGAAATTTCTAAGCATGTTCAAGTTGATTTTGTCCTTGCAGCTAAATGGCCTTTTCTTGAGAGAATGAAAAATTGATGTTGGTGTCCTGTTTCTCGTTGCAGCGAGAATGAATCTTGCTACAGCAAAAAACTCTAGGGTTTGGAGGGTTGTATTGGCTGGATTCTCGCTGCAACGAGAAAGTTGCTGAGGCTTCTCGCTGCAGCGAGAAACTTTCTATTTTGCTGCTTAAATTTCGCTGCAGCGAGAAACTTTCTGTCTTGCTTATTGTCTTGTTCGGTTTCTGCCCTATTTCTCACTTCTTTGGTACCATAGTTGAGCATGGACTTCCAACATTAAGGAATTAAATAATTAAGTTTGAAATGAGGAGGTTTGGTGAGAAACCCTTGGTCAGTTGATAATTTGAGTCAAAATTTGTTGCAACGAGAATGTCTTTCCACTACAGCGAGGACTCGTCGTTTACTTGACTTCAATTGCTTGAATCTCTTTAAAGTTTTCACTCTTCAAATCTTTTGTTGAGCATGAACTCTTTATCATCAAGCGATTTACTCATGAGGGGTTTAAATGAGGGGTTTTAATAAGAACCAAACTAAATTGCATTATTTGAAAGATAAATGCATCATGATTTCGTTAAATCTTCCTTATTGTATGCTTGTTCCTTTCCTTGTTCACTCACTAGGTTTATACTCACCGTTTTCAACTTCATGTTTTTAGATCAAGAGGTAGCTGGTAACTAGGTCGAGGTGTCCTTGTAGATTCGCATCCTTGGTAGGTATCTTGGCATTTTCGTAGCCGCACCTTCACCTTGGTCACTCCGTTGGAAGCCTAGAGTCATTTTTGTTGTAAATACGTATATGGGATGTAAAGTACTAAGATATATGTTTTAGACAATTTATGTATATTTGATTGATAATGTGTCAAGCCCGGCTCTACAATATGTTTATTATGCCATTCCTACATAAGAATGCATGTTTGCTTACTTGGGTACTTCGAAAATCGTTAAAGGACGGAATATACCAAATGGTACAATTAAGTTGAATTAAGCCTCGAACTGGTCCAAATAGAGAATTTAAGATTAAATTGAGAATTTTAAAACCTCAGAATGACTTAAAATGGTGATTCGGAGTTCGAGGACCGATTTGGAGTCAAATTGGAATTTTCATGACCCAAGGGTAAAATGGTCATTTTGCCACCCAAGGTTAAGATGTGAGTGTTGGATGAAATTTTTGACTAAGATTGATCATTTAGAGTATAGTTTGAGTTTGAGAAGTGAAGAATCTTAATTCCGACATTTTTCTGAGCATAGGGGTAAAATAGTCATTTTGTCATCCAAGGGTAAAATCAGAATCTTACACCACCCAACACTTATCCAGCACATGAATTTTACCCAATATTATCATGGATAATTGAGGAAATTTAAATGGTGGAGAGAAATTGCTTAATGGGTAAGTATGACACATGGACTAATGGAATGGTGACACATGGTAAATTTTTGTCCATTTAATATTTTCCTTTATAAAGCCAATTTGAACTCTTCCACATTCATTCTTATGGCCGGCCAAAGCAAGAACAAAGGAAGAAAAGAAAGAACAAAAACCCTAGAGTGAAAATTCAAGAGAAAATTGGTGGATTTCAAGTAATCAAGCAATCAAAGGTAAAATTTCTTGATTTTGACTTGTGATCTACCTTTCCCATACATTCTTTTGCATTTTTCGTGGTTGAATCACATGATTTCATGATAGGTCTCTTATTGGCTGAACACTTAGAGAGAGATTTTGATGGTTGTTTTGGTTAGATTTTAAGATATTCTAGTGTTTTTAGTTGATTGGTGATGTGTAGCATGAAAATCAAGCAAGAAAAATTCATGTTTTTCCATAACCCTCATTGGCCGAATTCTCCATGTGGAATATTGATGATGATTTTGATTTTATTTCAAGTGAATTGGTTAGGAAATGATGAATTATGGTGAGAAAATCAAGTAGGAAAAATCATAGTATTGATGCACCCACCATGGCCGAAATTCCCAAGAGAAAATGTGAAGATGATTTTACTAAATTTTATGCTATTTGACTTGTGTTTGATGGTTTGGAGAATTGGAAGAAAAATGGAGTTAATTGGAGTTAAATTGGACATATTGGCCAATTAATTGGGTGAAAGATCGAATTAGGCCAATACCGTTTTATTTAGGTACACAATTGAATTTATGTAAAACACCGTGTTTAGACGATGATCCGAACAATTCGCATTTCATTTCATGCATTAGTATAGAGTTTGAATTGGTTTTATAATAATTTAGCACAAATGTAGTAAATGGCTTATTGTGTATTATGTTTAGGTGGTGAGCTTTCTGGCAAAAGTAAAGAGATAGTACCCGAGGATCAAGAATCGGAGTACTCAGAACTCGATTCCCATTACAATGAGTAACCTTATTATCGTCTTAATTATCTAAAGTAGTTTTTATTCGTTTTTGTGATTTGATAGAAAAACGAGTTTAAATGGTAAATCTTTATGTTTTATAAGCAAAATGTAATTAAATGAAATGATTTTATAAAATTGTCTTGAAATTGAAAGATGGTTTTGAAAATGGAGTAATTGGAGACTAATTGTTGTGTTATAAATCATGGTTTGAATTGAATGGCTTATGATAATATTGGCATGAATGGTTGAATTGGTAAATGTGCTGAAAATGTATGAACTGTTGATTAGCCTCGAGAGGCTGTAAAATAAAATTATTGCCATGTCATGCTATTGCAAATTTTATTGTATGGTGGGTTTAGCTTGCTGCAGTGGGCGAGTTCTTTGGACCAGCCTTTTTGAGGGGCACAAAATCCCGTTATATTCTTACCTCGATCGGAGAGGTATGTAGGGTAACTCTCAAGGTACAACTTTAGAGTTCACTTCACGCCAAACCATCACTTGAGGGTGAACTCAGCCAACGCCAAGGAACAACTATGTTTTCAAAATAAAAAACATGATTTATGCATACATGACTTTTTAACAGCCTTAGCGGACTCGGTTGGGATAGCCTCAGGCCAAGGTATCCCTGACAACTGAGTATGAGAATGATTTTGGCACAAGCCAAGCTTTTCAAGAAATCATAAACCTCGTTATTTATTTTGGGTGAAATGAATCTATTTTATCTTATTAAAATGAGTTTGAAATGCTGTGAATCATTTTTATGCTAATCTATTTTATCTGTCTCCATTTACTCAGCTTTAGATATTTTAGATGGTATTTGTTTACTCACTGGGATTATATAATCTCATCACCCTCCTTTCCACCCATTTCAGGCTCAGGATAGTTTGTAGATAGCTGATATTGTCGAAGGCTACATTTGGCTTTACTTCCTCAAAAACTGTAGGTTCACAGCCTTCATTACTTTTAGTCATTTGGGGATCCACGTGTCATTGTAAATTTAATTACATACCTTGACTATTTGTGTTACTGTATGTACAAATTTATTTTGCTTTTACGCTACAAAAATTATTTACGGATATCTCTAAAAAAATTATTTTATAAGAAAATAGAATATTTTATTTAATATTTTTATTTTATTCTAATCGCTATCATTTCACTTTTAATGAATGTTTTAGATATCTAAACTTATTTTTGGTTATGAAATGTGTAAATTTCTCTCATATACTATATTTTAGCTAGTTTCGAAATTTTTGAGAAAAATGACCAAAATACCCGTGTAGTTGAAATTTCTCTTTAACTGTTTTTGAATTGAAATTGGTTCATATCACTTTAAAACATGATTTTAGTAACTAAAACTCACAGGGGAAGCGAGAAAACTGATGTTAAGCCTTGCGAGGTTTCGATTGGCATTCTGGGTAATGAATGTCTATCGGGACATCGTGGCGGTTGTTACGAGCTCGATGAAAGTTCGGGGTCGTGACATAATGCCACTATGAAATGGCAATGATTAGCATTATTTTGAGTTGTAATTATGAAATAGAACCTTAGCAAATTTTGATGGAATTATGAAGGGATCATATAGACAGGCTTGCTTGGGACTAGTGGGCTATGTCCATTGGGTCTATGCGCAGGTCATGGCCCAAAATTTGGGTCGTGACAACCGATGCATGGACCTACATGGGTATAACCGACTTGGCCCAAGCAAGCCTTATATATATGTCATGTGTGGGCTTTTCATCCATCGCACTTATGCATCAACACAATTATATAAATATTATCACACCATTATGGAAGTTTTCAACATAATGTGTGGATCATCATACATACATTCATCACATACATGCCGTCACACAACCATGAAACTTCTCAACATAAAGTGTGATTTCAAGTTCATATCATAACAATATTCGCATTTATATAAATCATTTGTGGCTCAGCACCCACTCCGTGCCTATATCTCTTTTGGTCCATGCACTATAGTTTCAACATTAGTTCGCACCCAATTCCGAGATTTAACACAATATTCAAAATGAATAATAAACATAAGTGTATTTATTCAAATATCAACATTTAAAAGACTTGGCACGACACATTACGGAGTGTAGTGACACTGAAGGGCTAGAAGAAAGACACTATCACACAAAGTGCTTAGTCAAGCAAGCTATTGATCTGTAAAACAAAAATAAGAGAAAATAGTGGACGAGTCACAAAGACTTCGTGAGTGAATAGAGAAAAAGGACAAGTCAAGGAGAAGAGTTTTTACAATAAAATATACTTGCAAAAACCATATGAATTTCATAAACATCATCATAAGCTTGCCAAAAGTCAATAATCTCATTTCAACATTTTCCCATAAATGCATTTGAAATTAAAAATGCATAAAAGGGTTAGGAAACAATTGTACTCCATTTTCAAAACATTTGTAAGGAGAGACTGAGTCTTCAATTCCACAAGTTCTATATCAACCAATCATCAGATTAAATGCCATTTAATAATCGAACATCATATCATTTCCATACAAGCACAATAACCATCAATTTGCCATACATGGATATCATAATACTCAATATGTAAATAAGAAGTCATTTTATATCAATGATAAAAGATAAGTGGAAGATGGGAACTTTTGCCTAATTCATCCCTGTGGTATTTTTACCTATACATTGAGATTAAAAGGGGAAACAATGGAAACTTTTACCTAACTAGACCCTCTGGTATTCTTACACTCACATCGAACTTCAGAAAGGGACAAGAATGGGTGATGTCATAATGTGTAGGTCCGAGAACCTGACCGCTTGACGTAAAATGGAGTTGCCACCAATCTTTTTTATTGAGGTGCAATTGGTCACCTATTTGAGTCCATTTCTTTAAAATGTTATCTTAAGCTTAAGCTAATTTCATTTTAATGAAATAAGCTTCGGTCTACAAAAAAGTGTTCGAGTTCAAGTGTATGATTACACATGGGGAAGGTATTAACACCCTATGACACCCATTTAAAGAACGATACTAATTAATCATGTGTTATTCTTACTTAGTCTTAATTATTAATATTTATCCTATTTTTCTTAATCATAATTTACTATTCTTTTATTTTATTTGGTTTTATAGGTGTGACATGCACATGATGCAATTATGGAATACATGACATAAATCTCGATGAATATCAAATGAAAACCTTTTATTGAGAATATTTTTTAAATTCGCCCATCATATTGGTGGGATTCAAGAATACTCTCTCAGCTAGGGATTTACTTGAGAAATTCGCCTTCGCAAGCTTATCAAGAGAATCCCATCATTAAGGTAATCATTGATGAGTAAAAACATTTTCATGTAATGCAGAACCTAATATGAGTAAAGGCCTTTTATTAAGGACATTCACTGAGCCTTCCCATTATATTGGTGGGACCCGAAGATACTCTATCATCTAGAGAATTTTTTGAGAGAACTTGCCTTCGTAAGCTTTCTTGAAACGTCCCATCATTGGGGCCTTAACTCATGTACAAAACACATCAAGATGCTATGACATTTAAACGATGCGATGACAGTGCATGACGTGCTATAAATTTCAATATTAATAATTTTTTATACTATTTATATTCATTATTATTATTTCTCTTTTTATTTCATTTATGTTCTATGTTTTGTCATTTTATTAATATTTATTAAAATTTCTAAAGAAATATTTATTTGAGATTAAAATATTGGGACTTAAAATTAAAACCCTCCTATCATATTTATGGAGTTTTAACCAAAATCCCTCACCTAGGAAAATTAATTCGGGATTACAACTTCTCATGTCTTGAGTAAATATTCCATCTCATGTAGAGATAAAACTATAAGTTTGTTTATTTTATTATTATTTTCTTATATATATATATATTATGTACTAATATGTTTTTCATAATTATTATTTTTTTATTTAAATAAACTTATTCTTACATTCCATGCTAACTAAAAATTGCTAGTAAGATAAATTGAAACGGCATAAAGCAACCAATAAAACATAACAAGAAACAAAATAAAATGGCCTCAGAAGATTTGTTACCAAGCTTAGGTTGTAGTTAGGCCAAAATCAAGAAGGGCTTTCTCCTAGCACCAAAATGGGCTCACAGGCCAAGTTCAAGATGCCATGGATAATGGCTTGCTTCAAGGTATGTTTTCCAAATCCAAATAAGGACAAGTGCCCGCCTCAATCAAACCTTTTTTTCTAGCCTGAAATGCATCGTTTGGTGCTTTTCTTGTTGTTCCAAAATGGAGCCATTTGTTTTTCCCTAAACCCTAGCTATTTAAGCTCTTTTCTTTTCTTGATTCAAGGTTTCTTTCTTTATTCTTTCTCTCATTCTCTTTTTACATAACAACTCTCTATTTTCCTTTCCAAACCGACCCCTTACTCTCTTAAGCCACCATTGCTCTTCTATTCTAACACCATTACACGACTTTCCCCTTAAACTCAAAATCCCCTAACATCAAACCTACTGTTTTAAAAAAAAGATCTTGAAAACCTTGCCAAAACCAAAACCCTCATCTCTTATTTTATGTTTCTAATTGGTTTTCTTTTTGTTTTCTTAAGTTGCAAATGAGTAAGTAGAAAGATAGGTTTATTGCTATTTTTGGTTTCATTTGGTCTTTTTTGTTGATATTATGGCTATTTTGAGAAAAAAGAAATAATAAATTTAGGCCTTTTTTTCAAATCTTTTTTTAGGGTTTTTTTCTTCAAGCTTCTTCCATTCTTCTCAATTTTTTTAACAAAAAAAAAAAAAAAACTTTTCTCAGTATTTTAGGGTTTTTGTTTCTTCAAAAAAAAAAAACTCTTCTGGTTTTTTTTTTTAGAAATTTTTTTTTAAAATAATATGATTTTAGAGTTTATGTTTTTCTCAAACGCTTTATAGGAGTTACTTTTTTTTTTTCAAAAAGGGGTTTCTTAAAAAAAAACTTGGTTCTTGGGTTGTAATTTTTTTCTTGCATTTCTTTTTAAGGTTTTTTCCTTCTTTTTTTTGTGTTGATCTCTCCTTTTTTTTGTTGATAGCGAGGAAGGTTTTTCCACATTTGCTGTCAATGGTAGTGTTTTAGATGTTTCCAGCGACAACATCTTTAGGTTTGGTTTCTTTCAAAAATTTTTCTTCCTCTACAAATCAGGGACAGTAAAATGGCCAAGGTAAAAACCTTACTTGAAAGTAAGTAAAGCTTTCTTGGAGAGAGAGAGGAAGGCTGTCATAGAAGTCAGCTAAGCTAGCCACCATGGTAGTTAACTCAGTTGACATGCTTTGAATGGTAGCAAGATTTAAGTTTTTTCACTTTTTCACTTATTTTCTTTTTTTATTTGCTAGGTCTAGTAGATTTTAGGCTTTAAAAGCCCAAAAGCCTAACATGGAATTGGACTTAAAGTGTCTTTAGACTTTAGTCTTAAAAAGACTCAATCTAGTTAGACTCACACCCAACTTAACCCAATGTTAAATAAATAAGGACCAATATATGAAACAAAATAAAATAAAATAAAATAAAAAAAAATTGCCTTAAATTAACCCAAACAAAATGAGGTGTCACAACTACCTCTATTTATGTATTTTTTGAGAATAAGGAATTGCACGAAGATATATAGCAAACTATTTTGTTCGGGAAGGCAATTTAAGGCCACCAAGACTTGGCTCATCTAAAAATGAGCTTGATTCTTTGATTTCTTGACTTAAAGATTTTGAAAAGGTTACCTAAAGGTTTTAAAGATTTTACCCAGAGGTTTTAAAATTGTTACCTAGAGGCTTTGAAGATTGTATCTTGAGGTTTTAAAACTATTACTCGAAGGCTTTAGAGATTTACCTAGAGGTTTTGGAATTGTTACTTGAAGGTTTTACAGATGTATCTAGAGGTTTTGGAGAATATACCTAGAGGTTTTGAAAATAATTACCTCCAGATTTTGGAGAATGTACTTAAAGGTTTTGAAGATTATACTTAGAGGTTTTGAAAATAACTGCCTTGAGGTTTTAAAGAATATACTTGGAGGTTTTGGAGATTGTAACCAAATGTTTCGAAAAATGTATCTAGACGTTTTGAAGATTGTTCCTTAAAGTTTCAAAAAATGTACCTGAAGATTTTGAAAATTGTACCTGGAGGTTTTGAATATTATACCTAGATGTTTTAGAAAATGTACCCGGAAGTTTTGTAGATTGTACCTAGAGATTTTGGAGAATGTACTTAAAGGTTTTGGAAAATGTATTTAGAGGATTTCAAGATTATACTTGTAGGATTTGAAATTGTTACTTAAAAGATTTGAAGATGTAACCAGAGGTTTTCAAGATTGTACTAGGAGGTTTTCAATATTGTACCAAAAGGTTTTACGAACAACGGTTTTGCTTCTCGTCTTTAAATAAGGCTAGATAATTTAAAAGAAGTCTTGAAGGTGATTTCTCAAAGATTTTCAAAATGGTTACCTAGAGGTTTGATGACAATTACTTAGAAGATTTGAAATTGTTACTTGAAGGTTTTCAAAATTATACTTGAAGGATTTGAAGGTGTACTGGAGGTGTTGAAGATGTACTTTAAGGTTTTGAAAATGTACCAGGAGGCTTTAGAGAATATACCCGGAGGTTTTGACTATTATTTTTTTTTTATGAAAATGCGTTTCATCTTAATCGAAACTTGATATACTTGGAAAATTCTATGATGGATGACCTCATATTCCTTCAAGAGCCCAAAAAATGTGTTAATTTTGACTTTTTACATGAAAATTTTTAATGTCAATGTTGCATGGTCATGTGCATGATTGACATGTATGCATGATTGAATGGTGGAAAAATGATGTTCAATACTTCCTTATGTTTTGCATCATGTATTCCCCTCTTGAAAGAAAGCATCTTTTGTGGGTTTGAATGCTCTTTGGTGATGGTTTTGTGCATTTGTCAATTTCCTCAACTCCAAAGAACTTTCTTGCCAATCTTGTCATATTTTGGGATTCTTGAAGTCATTTTTCCACAATAAATGTCCATAAAGGATTATGCATCGATTCAAATTTGATTTCAATGTTTCTATGCCTTTTAATCAAGAAAATTCTTCTTTCACCACATTTTCGTCATTTTTTCTTGAGAAATGACTTGGACTTTTTCAAAAATTCTTGCCATCAAATGATTACAGGATTTACCTCACAATGATCATAAAGACTTCTTTTTTTTTTTTTTTAACTTTACTCTTTTTCTTTCTTTTGTTTTATTGAAACACATTTTACTTTCAAACATATTGATTTTTAACAAAATGATAATAAAATTCCCTACACAATTGCCATAGCCCAATTTCTAGGCCATGACCGGTGCATGGGTCCAATGGGCATAGTCCACTAAGCCCAAGCAAGCCTTCCCGTATGAACCTATACATCAGCCCCTTTATCATCCATATTCCCTTTTAAGTTCCATAAATCATAATGTTCAAATAATATCTTCATTGAAATCGATTCATAAAATCCAAGTATATACTCATAATGGTATTCATCAATCATAATATACATAAAAAGTTTGCCAAACGATTCTTAGCAAATCACATCCAGTTTACATGTACACATTCAAAGACTCTAAACATCAGTGAAGTGACTTTAGGCATGAGGGCTAACACTTAGTATGATGGCAAACCTACCGAACAATAGATAAGAAGGAGCACCTCGACCTGGGATCCAATCACCTTTCAATTCAGAAAACCTAAAACATGAAGTTAAAAAGAGTGAGTATAAACCCAATGAGTGAACATAGAAAGGGAACAAGCAAGTAGTACGAAAAGTTTAGAAAACATGATGCACTTATTTTAAAAACAATGCGATTTAGTTTAATTTCTTGTTTAATCCCCTTATTTCAACCCTTGATTATTTAATCCCTTAAGGTGAAGGATTTATAATCCATGATGGAATTGAAAAGAGTGAAAACTACAACAAATATCCAAACAAGACAAGTAAAACAGAGGGTTTCTCGCTACAACAGAAAGGCATTCTATAGCATATAATGCAATCACATTTTTTATTTTCATAACTTGTTTATAGCATATATATACATATACATGTACACCCCCGCTGCTTCATTCAGCTCATGTACACTCCCTACACGCACATTTCAATATCATCATGTGCACTCTTACATTTCAATATCATCATGTGCACTCCCTACTCGCACATTTTAGTATCATCATAAGCATTCTTGCCCACATCATTTTCAGCATGTGCACTCCCACACCGCACACCACCGGCATTGTCACGTGCACTCCCACATCGCACATGCACGGTTATAGTTATTATATAACATTATTACTCAAAGCATAGCATACATATATACATAATATAGGAACATATGGTTTCATTATATCACATATTTTACCACATAAAAACATTTCATCAAGGGCTTATTTCCAAGCATATTTTTTAAAAAAAGTTCGATAAAACATTTCAGGTGATTCAATTAAACACATATACATTTATCCCAAAACATTTTAATGCAAGTTCACTCACCTGACAAAACTAGCACCAACAAGGTCCTAATCTAGGTAGTCTCGAAATACCATTAAAACTTATGTTTATCAAAAAACCATAACAATCTCAATTAAGTCATAAATTAAATCTAATAATTCTAATGAATTTACATTAGGCAGTCTACCCTCTAACCTAACATTTAACCTAAGTTTCTAGTATAATTCACAAACCCATTTGACCAACTACTCTAATTTAAAATTTCGTCACCTGGATAAGCTTGGAGGCATGAAGATCAACAAAAAAACCTAATCTTTCCAAGAAAAATAATTTGAAGAAATTAGGAAATAAATCTAAAAATATAACCGTAAATTCAAAAATTCCAAAAATTGGAAATATATACCTTTCAACCTTGAAAATGAAGATTTGAAGCCAAAAATCCAAGTGTTGTTGAAAGTGAAGTAGAAATAGAAAATAAAAGAAACAAAGAGAGATTTTTCTTTCCCTCTCCTAGGTTTTAGATGTGCTGAAAATTGGGGTTAGGAGCTACAAGTTCAGTGCCTAAGAAGTTCGGAGAAGGAACGATTAGGAAAAGAAAAGAAATGAAAAGAAAACAAGGAAAAATCACATGAAAAATTTGATTTTCATGGAGGTGGAATGAAAATGTCATTGGATGGGTGAGGAAGAAGAAGAAGTTGCTGGAAGCTAGAAGAAGCTGCTGGAAATTAGAAATTTATGCTTAAAGTTTATTCAAGTTTCATGTAATTTACCAAAATACCCTTAACAAGGTGACTTTGTCTTCTTCCTATCCTTTGTGCAATCTTTTTACTCTTTTGACACTGAAACAAAGTCCATAATAGTCTAGAAATACTTGAGTTCATGAAAACAGAAAAAAAAATTTAGACTCGAGATGTAAAATGACCATTTTGCCTGTACCGTGAAAATTATCATTATTTCTATTTCCTTCATTTATTTCACCATCATTAGCATTATTCATTTATTCCTTAGGCCTACTCAAGCCTTAATAATACTAGAAAAACCCACTTCTAGGAGCCCACCATGAGAAATGATGAAATTACCCCTAGTCCACGTTATCGCGTCTATTCCTAGTTACGTGTCTATGAAGGTCGAGGTTTCATAGGTTCACTTCTGAATCACCTTTTTAACTCGGTAATTAACCTTAATTGGCGTCTTTAAGCTTTATTAGCCACCATATCAAAGTACGGGGTACTACAATAATTGTTTTCATGATAAAAGATAATTGAATCTTGGAACATAAATGTGTCAATTCTACATTTCCTTCTTATTGAAGTGGTAGAATATCTAAGTTTGAAAAACATGTGATATTTGAATCTCTTGAGAATCGATGATTACTATTTGAAATGACTTTAGGTGGGTCAAATCACAATTTAAATCTTTCGAATGGATTGAAAGGTTCAATACATTAAGGTATTGGGTAACAAAAAGGTTTCACCATTAGATGGGAAAATGAAAAATCGGTGTTTCTTCATCTAAACTCACAAATGTAACATTTTCTCAACTTTATATTCTTTGAAAATCAAACTTTTGACAAAATGATTCATTTCAAATCACAACCAATTTTCACACTCCTTGAGTCTCATGATGTGTGGTATGATGATAAATATCATGACTAGCTATTAAAGCCTAAGACTTGCAAGGCTATTTTGGAATAGAGTGGTCAAAAGCTCAACATTGATTTTTTTAATAGATCTTTAATCATTAACGGTGTTTGAGAGTCTTAAGCACTTAAAAAACGGTCCAATGCATTCTAGTTGCCTTAAAATGGGCTCTTTTTGGTACCTCTTTGTCACAGCCCAATTTTTGAGCCATGACCGACGCATGGGCCCAATCGGCATATCCCACTAAGTCCAAGCAAGCCTTTTTATATGATCCTGTTCATCATCCCATCCATCACTTTAAATGCCATATTTCGTAATTCTCAAGTATAATTTTTTCAACAATATAACATGGCAGCCAACTACTTACATTTATATTATCCAAAATAATGTCACCCATTACCAACTCATAGTGGCAACGTTAATCAAAATAAACATATATAGTTTATGACATGTATCTTAGTGATTTACATCACGTGTACGTATACACAGGCAAAAAGACTCATTGACTTCCAGTGGAGTGACCTTCGGTGAAGGTACAACTACTAAATGCCATGGTACCTACCAAAAGATGAGTGTAAATGGACGCCTCAGTCTAAGTCCCAACTACCTCTAAATCTGAAAAACATGAAGTTGAAAAGAGTGAATGTAAACCTAGTGAGTGAACATAAGAAGGGAACAAGCAAACAATAAGGAAAGCGTAGAAATCATGATGCACTTATATTAAAAACAATGCAATTTAGTTGAATTTCTTGCTAAAACCCTTGATTTCAAACTTTGATTTTTTAATCCCTTAGTGTTGAGGATTTATGATCAACCATGAAATTGAAAGGAGTGAAAACTACAGCAGAATCCAAGCAAGGCAAGCATGGCATAGGAAATTTCGCTACAGCGAAATTCAGGGCAAAAGTTTTGAACCAACCACCCGAGAATTTCTTGCTGCAGCGAAAATGCATTCTTGTTACAGCGAAAACCAAGCTGGCATTTTACCCAACCACTTGAGATTTTCTTGATGCAGAGAGAAAGCATTCTCACTACAGTGAAAACCAGGGCCATTAAATTAGAAGAATTCTTGTCATAATGAAAATCCATTTTTGCTGTAATGAAAATTAATTTGGAAGCAATTAACAATTTCAACATTCAACATTCAGTGCAATCGCATAACATTTTCCCTAACCTTTCGATGGTATGTGTAAACACGTATACAACTCCCGTCTCACCAGCTCATGTGCACTCCCACATCTCACATGGCATATATCATCAGCGTGTGCACTTCCACACTACACACCACCATCACCGTCATGTGCACTCCCACACCGCACACGCACGGTTACAATTGTCGCACAATAATGCCATTCAATGCATAACATACACATAAACATAATGTAGAATCACATGAATTCATCACATTACATATTTCACAACATAAAAACATTTCATCGAGGGCTTGTTCCCATGCATATTTTAAAGAAAAGATCAATAAAGCATTTCAAGTGATTCAATTACACATATATTCATTTATCCCAAAACATTTTAATGCAAGTTCACTCACTTGTCTTTGTTGATTCTTTAATCAACTCCAACTTCCACTAATGCTCTAAATGGAGATGTGGGGTCTCGTTGGAACCTATCACACACAATAACATCACACCAACTCAATTGACATGAATATTATTCCAAAAGCTATTTTCCTAAATCAAGTTTTGCTAGTTATTCCTAACTAGCTTCCAATTACCATTTGATTAGCTATTTACTCACACTACTCTAGTCATAGTAGAAATAAATAAATAAATAACCTTCAGCAATAAAACAGTCTACAATTTAATTATTGACCATCATCAACAACCTCAAAATCAACCCTAACTCAATACTCACCTTGGCGAATTTGTAGTTGAATTCCTTTTCAAGATTTTTTTCAAGCTATTTGGAAAGTCTTTCTCTCTCTAAAACATCCAACTAGTGAGAAAAAGTATTGAGGAAAGACTTTTGAGGGCTCTTAAGGTGTAGGAGTGAAAGAGCATGAAAAATCCTATGACAAGGTATATAAAAACATAAGATTTGGTGTTACCATGAGAAAATTATAGAGGTTTCAAGGGAGGCTTCCATGGAAGATGGAAAATGTGAAATAAGGAGAAGAGATGGAAAGAAGAAGAAGAAGTTGCTAGAAGTGAGGAGAAAGTGCTGGAAAAATGAGATATTTATACTTGGGTTGACTAAAGTTCCATTTATTTACAAAAATGCCATTGCATAGTTGACTTTGCCTTCTTCTTCCATTTGGTTAAGACTTTTTACTCTTTTGACACTGAGAAAAGGTCTATAATAGATTAGAGGTACTCGAGTTCATGAAAACTTAGAAATTTAGACCCAATACCTAAAATGATCATTTTGCCTCTATTGTGAAAATTATCATTATTTCTATTTTCTTCATTTATTTCATTATTACATACCTCATTCATTTATTCCTTAGGCCTGCTTAGACCTTAATTATATTAGAAAAACTCACTTCTAGGAGCTCACCAAGGAAATGACATAACTACCCCTAATTTGCGTCATTACGTCTACCTCCACCACAAGTCTATGAAGGTCGAGGTTTCACACTCTTGTTATAGCCTCATTAAAATCATGAGTGGCTTCATCAGTTCCCATTTTTGCTGTAAATTGCCCTTTCAGACTTTCACCCTAAAGCTTCATTTTTTTCTCTCACTTCTCCTTTTTCTTTATTATTTTATTTCATTGATCGTTCCATAATGCACTTGAAAAATTCAAACTTTGTCCAAAATGAATTGAGCGATTCAATAGGGTAATTTTGACAAATAAAAAAAACCAAGGTCTCATTTTCTATATTATGATATTTTTTTATAAGAAAGCTCTCCAATTTAAGTATCCATACTTGATTAAAATGGACATCTTCAAGCACATAATGTAGACTATGGTTAAGGTTTTGAGAAAAAATGGATACAAAGGCCTAAAACATGTATTTAAAGGTGATTAAACCACATACTATTTCTTGTCATGTAAAGGACTCTTCTTAGAAATTTGTTCTTTTTCCAAGCATGCTTTTTTATTATTTCATTTCTTTGTTTCTTTTCTCTCTTTTTCTTTTTTTCATCTCTTTTTCTTTTTGCAACTTCCATTTTGATGATTTGAGTTCAAAAATTTATGAAACTTAAATTTGCATTTGCCCCCTTCATATAGAGGATGTTCCTTGTTCCTT
>NC_030851.1:13797231-13826998 GCF_000208745.1 Theobroma cacao | reverse complement strand
GTTCTTTTTTATTTATTTCTTATTTTCTTTGTTTCTTTCTTCTTCTTTTTTTTTCATCTCTTTTTCTTTTTGCAACTTCCATTTTGATGATTTGAGTTCAAAAATTTATGAAACTTAAATTTGCATTTGCCCCCTTCATATAGAGGATGTTCCTTGTTCCTTTGAAATGGAACTTCTATTATGCATGCTTTTGACATAATTGCCCCCCCATGTGGGGAGGTGATTCTTAGTTAAGGTACATTTTAGAGAAAATTCATTAAGCTCAAAGGGGTAGTAAACGAATAATTTCTCACTTATGAAAGGAAAATGAAATATGGCCATTTTTACTCTCAAATATAATTACTTACATTAAAAAGCAATCCCTAAAAAGAATTTAAGAGAAAATGTTGATTTTTCTTTGTTTTTCCCTTTGTTGTTTTGTTTTTCGTTTTGTTAGCATCATTTGAACATCTCAAGTGCATGATGTTACTATCAAATTTTCCTCACAATTCTGTAATCATTTCGTTTCATTTTTTTCAAGTTTTTTTTGTGGTTTCTCTCCTTTATATATAACTCAAACTTGAGTCACACTTTCCAAAATAGAAGGATTCATTGAGAATGTTTTCCTTAATCCGCCACTTAAATGAAAACTTACCTAACAATTTTGAACAACAAAGACTCTTTTGAAGCCTTCAAAGATCTCACATTAGAATCCCTTATTATGATCAACATGTCTTGATGAGAATAGTTTATATTATCAAATGAGAGAGGAAAAGGGTAATTTTTTAAGTCAATGTTTGGAGGTATTAGGTAACCTAGTTCTTTTGGTCATCAGGCCTAAGAATATGTGTGAAGGGTAGCTTTGGACAATGGGTTGAAGGGTTCACATTTGGTATTTAATTGAAAGAATTTAAGTGGTTTTAGCATATTTAAAGCTTTAAAACTTTAGCATAATCTTGATACTTATCGAATTACCAGGCTCAGGTTCTTTATGAGAGTGCATGGTTTGCTTGTTTTTTCCTAATATAAAACAAAGAAATTTCACAAGTCAACTATTTATGACATTGATCATTGCCTAGATGAAGATCACCATCATCTGGTATAAAGTTGATGAAAGTTCGAGATCTTTACTTCTATTTGGGTTCAAGCTCCTGAGTGACCTTTATTCAACAGATGGATGTTAGTGGAGTTTAAAGAAATGGTTTAAGAATGTTTGCAAGAAGAGGTTCATTTCAAACAACAATAATCAATTCTCTTGAGATCATGTTCACTCTTTATTATCAAAAACATTTTCTTTTGACCTTTTTTTTATCAATCCTTTATTAAATCAATTGCATCACATAATTTTGCAAATCAAATATAAAACTTCAAAAATTTCAATCCAACAAAATCATTAAAGCTTCAATTACAAATTTTGAAGTTTATATTCCTTAACCAAATCCTACTCATGCCAGGCACATGACTACAAAACAAAAACTTCAAATTAGCCACATTCCTTGTAGGCAATTTGTTTGAGACTTAAGGTTTTCTTCAACTTCCCAACAAGAGCTCAATCTCTAGTAAAGTCGATTTCCAATGTTCCATAAGCTCAAAATTCAAACTACCATCCTTTATGAGATTTTCAGCTTTCTCCTTCAATTGCCTACATTTCTTTGTTCAGTGTTTAATTGCCCCCATGTGATAGTCACATTTAACATTAGAGTTATAATTCCTTGCTAATGGGTTTGGAACTATCTTCATTAGTATAGAATTGAGATTTTGATTTTTAATTAGTAGAGGTAAAAGATTAGAGATTAACATTGGCAATTTGCAAGTATTGGGTCTTGAAAATGATCGAGGTACAAGTGGAGGTGTGAGTGCTTTTGTGTGAAATCCCACCTTGAGTAAGAGGATAAGTGTGAGACCTTGACCTTTATAAACTCATAGTTAGTAAAATAGCGATATCCTTGATCAGGGGTAATTTCGTCATTTCTTTAGTGAGCCCATAAAAGTAAGATTTTAAACAATATTATGACCTAAGTAGGCCTAAGGCATAAATGAATGATGAAATTAGGGGTAAAATGACAAGGAAACAAAAATTTTATGATTTTCACGGTAGGGGCAAAATGGTCATTTTTCACCTCAAGTTAGAATTTTAAGTTTTGTGAACCCGAGTATATTTAGACCATTATGGACCTTGTCCCAGTGTCAAAAGAGTAAAATGATTGCATAAAAGATTGGAGGAGAATAAACTAATAATGTGGAGGGGCATTTTGGTAAATTAATTAGAGTGGATAAGCTTGGGCTATAAATATCTCTTTCTTTCAGTAGCTTCTTGAATTTCCAGCAGCTTCTTCTTCTTCTTCTCTTCCCATCTCACGTTGCTTCCAACCTCCATGGAAGCTTGATATGAAGCTTGCATAATTTTCTCTCTATAGCTTTAATTTTCATACCTTGGTGCCTTTTTGACTAGAATCCTTGTATTCTTTCACTCTCTCACTTCAAAACCCTTGATAAATCTTAATTCTATACTTTCTCTCACTAGCTGGGCATTTTAGAGAGAGAAAAAGAGAATTACCCCATTTATTTGGAAGCTATTGGAAGAGAATTCAACTACAAAGAAACCCTAAAGTGAGTGATGAACTAAGCTTGGTTTTTAGTTGTGGATAATAGCTAGTAATTGGGATTATGAGCTGTTTTATTGTTAAGGATGTTCATTCATTTTATAGTGATTAAGATAGTGAACATAGATAGCCATTTAAAGTAGCAATTGAAAGCTTGCTATGGGATAGCTTTTAGGGTTTATAAGTTTGAATTGACACTAAGGTAATGTTAATTTTGTCATGACCCGATACTTTCCTCGAGCTCGTGACAACTGCTGCGATATCCCGATAGACATTCATTACCCGGAATGCCAACCGAAATCTCGCAAGGCTTTAATATCAGTTTTCTCACTTCCCTCGCAAGCAACAGTTGCTAATATCATATTTTAAAAGATTATAAGTTATTTCCAAACCAAACCAATAAAAAAAGTAATTTTCGTCTCTCGGAGGTATTTTGGTCATTTTTCTCCAAAAATTTCGAAACTACCTAATAATGTAGTATGCGAGTGCAAAAACATATTTCATAATAAAAAATAAGTTTAGATGTCTAAAACATTCATTTAAAGTGAAATTATGACTATTTGAATATAATAAAAATATTCAATAAAATATTTCATTTTCTTATAAAACAATTTTTATAGAGTTATCTGTAAGGAATTTTTGTAGTGTAAAAGCGAAATAAATTCATACATACTGTAATACAGATAGTCAAGGTATGTAATTAAGTTTACAATGACACATGGGCCCCCAAATGACTAAAAGTAATGAAGGTTGTGAACCTACAGTTTTTGAGGAAGTAAAGCCAACTGTAGCCTTCGTCGATATCAGCTATCTACAAACTATCCTGAGCCTGAAATGAGTGAAAAGAAGGGTGGTGAGATTATATAATCCCAGTGAGTAAACAAATACCATCTAAAATATCTAAAGCTGAGTAAATGAAGACAGATAAAATAGATTAGCATAAAGATGATTCACAGCATTTCGAACTCATTTTAATAGAATAAAATAGATTTATTTCACTCAAATAAACAATGAGGCTTATGATTTCCTGAAAAGCTTGGCTCGTGCCAAAATCATTCTCATACTCAGTTGTCAGGGATACCTTGGCCTGGGGCTATCCTAACCGAGTCCGCCAAGGCTGTTAAAAGTCATGTACGCATGAATCATGTTTTTATTTTGAAAACATAGCCGTTTCTTGGCATTGGCTGAGTTCACCCTCACGTGGTGGTTCAACGTGAAGTGAACTCTAAAGTTTTACCTCGGGAGTTACCCTATGCGCCTCCCCAACCGAGGTAAGATATAACGGGATTTCGTGCCCCTCAAAAAGGCTGGTCCATAGAACCCGCCCACTGCAGCAAGCTAAACCCATAATACAATAAAAATTCAACAGCATGACATGGCAGTTTTATCATTATCCAGCCTATCAAGGCAAACAAAAGTTTATACATTTTTAGCACATTTACTAATTCAACCATTCATGCCAATATTATCATAAGCCATTCAATTCAAACCATGATTTATAACACAGCAATTAGTCTCCAATTACTACATTTTCAAAACCATCTTTCAATTTCAAGACAATTTTATAAAATCATTTCCTTTAATCACATTTTGCTTATAAAACATAAAGATTTACCATTTAAACTCATTTTTCTATCAATTCACAAAAACGGATAAAAACTACTTTAGATAATTAAGATGATAATAAGGTTACTTACTGTAATGGAAATCGAGTTCCGATAACTCCGATTCTTGATCCTCGGGTACTATTTCTTTACCATTATCGGAGGATTCACCATCTAAACATAATGCACAATCAAGCAATTTACCACATTGGTGCTAAACCGTTATAAAACTATATGGATGCATGAAATGAAATGCAAATTGTTCGGATTATCGTCCAAACACAGTGTTCTACACAAATTCAATTGTGTACCTAAATAAAATGGTATTGGCCTAATTCGATCTATCACTCGATTAATTGGCCAATATGTCAAATTCAACTCCAATTAACTCCATTTTTCTTTCAATTCTCCAAACCATCAAACACAAGTCAAATAGCATAAAATTTAGCAAAATCATCTTCACATTTTCTCTTGGGAATTTCGGCCATGGTGTGTGCATCAACACTATGATTTTTCCTACTTGATTTTCTCACCGTAATTCATCATTTCCTAACCAATTTACTTGAAATAAAATCAAATCCACCATACACACTCTACATGGAAGATTCGGCCAATGATGGGTGATGGGAGGAAGTGAATTTTTCTTATTGGCTTTCATGCTCCACATCACTAACTAACTAAAAACACTAAAATACATTGAAATCTAACCAAATCAAGCATCAAAACCTCCCTCTAAGTGTTCGGCCAGCAAGGGATTTATCATGATTTCATGTGATTCAACCATGGAAAATAAGAAAAAAATGCTTAAGAAAGAGAGATCTCAAGCTTAAATTGAAAAATCTTACTTTTTTTTTCACTTGTTTCCTTGAATTTCCACACTTTTCCCTTGAATTTTTCCACCTAGGGTTTTGTTCTTCCTTTTTCTTGCTTCTCCTTGGTGAGGCCAACCATAATGAAGAGAAATGGGCTGGTTTTGTGCTAATTTATAAGGAAAATAATAAAGAAATAAAAGCTTGACACTTGTCACCTTACCATTGGTCCATTTTTAAATTCTTAACTATTAAGCTTTCTTTCTCCACCACATAAAATATTTCAATTATCCACAATATAAAATGTTAATGGCTGAAATCCATGGCATGACAAGTGTTGGGTGGTGTAAAATTACAATTTTGCCCTTGGGGTGGCAAAATGACTATTTTGCCTTTATCCTCGAAAAAAGGCCGAAATTAAAATTTTTCACTTCTCAAACTCAAATTATACTCCAAATGATCAATCTTAGTCAAAAATTTTATCCAACACTCACATCTTAACCTTGGGTAGCAAAATGAACATTTTACCCCTAGGTCATGAAAATTCCAATTTGACTCCAAATCGGTTCTCGAACTCTGAATCACCATTTTAAGTCATTCTGGGGTTTTAAAATTCTCAATTTCATCTTAAAATCTCTATTTGGATTAGTTCGAGGCTTAATTCAACTTAATTGTACCATTTGGTACATTGCCATCCTTTAACGATTTTCGAGGTACCCAAGTAAGCAAACATACATTCTTATGTAAGAATGGCATAATAAACATATTGTAGAGCCGGGCTTGACAACACTACCCCCCTTAAAATAAAATTTTGACCTCAAAATTTCATTTATAGAACTCAGAGAAAAAGTGGGGGTATTATTTTCCCATATAATGCTCGACTTCTTATGTCCTCCCCTTTATAGGGAATTTTGATTTGTTCACCTCATTTACCTTCAATTCAAATCGAGTACTTCACTTATGTCTATTATTATCCTTTAAAATCAAATCAACAGTAACCTTCACAATTATGATCTCTTATATTGAGACACCAAGCATGTTTCTGTTACTATCATTAAACTTGAACCATAACTCCATCTCAATCATACCAATTTCGATCACATTTTATACTTATTTAGGTATACCAATCACTATCTTATTACTTCATTCCATATCAAACTTCTCGACTTTCATTCATTCATCCTATCCTCATACACTATTGTGTAGTTTACGGCATCATTAACATGCCATACTCATTCCTATACATATCCTCAACGTTAGGGAAGATTAATGGCTTCAATTATTTCCACATACTTTATGTTTACCTTGCATTTAGGAAATTTCAATCTTCTTAATCTTATTAATCCATCTCATATGGCTTAATCGCACTATAGATTACATTCCCTTAACTATTTCCCCAAAATTCCTTAGGTTGCCATAAATCAACTTCTGATAAGATTCTTGATCGTTACATTATCTATACAACTCATCAAATATAATGAGTTCAAATCTCGAACCACTAAAACCATTCTTCATTTTAATTGGGTACATCACTAACTCCACACATACGTATACACGCACATTCAAATGTCCATATTCCTCATTATGTATATGGGTCTATGTTTTCAAATGCCTTCAGACTAATTTCTCTTTGTTCATTCCCATCCATAACCAAGATTCAATAGAATAATCTTCAAAATTCATACAAATTCTCATCATGCCTGTGCATAGTTCCACATCATTTACATACTTATACTCTTTTCTTATCATTTCCAATTATATGCTTAAGTTTCCTTGTACTATATATCATTGCATCATAATGTCATCTCCATTGAACTATAATCTATTATGTGTGTATGCTTTATAATCCCATTGATGCCTCAAAGATTTATCTTAACTTGATCATTGCATCTTATGCAATATCACAATTCCTAAGAGTCATCCTTTTTCCTTGATTATCCTTCATGCCTCTACATTACCTTGTATCTTTCTTGCATTCCGATATTGATTTGTCACTTAAAACTCAGACTCATTTGAATCATGTATGCCTTAAACATTTTCGAATTCCAATTTCCATAATATATTAGGAAAGTTTCATTATTTGACTTCATTATCAAGGTTAACTTCAATCATCTTTTGTTCCACTCTTTCATATGAACATAACATCATTCTCCTTTAGCCAATTTACAGATTGTACTTGAAATTGTAAAACTTGAAACTATGTCCTCCTCAAGTACTTTTCAATGTCAATATAAGTATCACTCTCAGCTTATGGCTTCCTTTTTATGATCATATAACTTAATGTTTGCTTTCACGAGATCCATTGCAGAACTTATCTTGAGTATTTCCTTGGGGATATCTATCTTAAACTTATGTCTCACAGCAGGTGATCACTTAACTCGTGACTTAGCCGTTTGGCTCCTTAGCAAGTTTCAAAATCACACATCTTATACTCATCTCGTATAATTTATAATTCTTTCTCAAAGGTGTTTAAACATTCTTGAAACACTTAATCACTTATTTGCTCTTTCATACTCTAAATATATCATTTCCATAAAGGCATGCACTTGCTCACCCAAAATATTTCAATGCATGCTTAATTACTCATGCTTCAACTTATCTCCAAGGGTTTCTAGCATACCACGTGGTTTACTTGTGTTGTCACTAATCCTTTCCTTTCAACAAAGTCAAGACAAGATTTGTAAATTCTCGTAACAATATTCTATATAATCTCATTTGCTATATCGCCCTTGTAATCCTTCATTCACACTTCCACCACTTGGTATCTTATCTCAATGTAGCCATCTTAAGAATCTTTCAATTTCTCTTTTAATTATATGCCCATATACAAGGAGATAAAGAAACTTTTCAATTCATTCAGGTTAACATTCCCTAGAACATTTCAAACTCCCAAATAACAAAGCTCAATGACCAATGACTGAAATTCAACTTGTAAGCTCATTATCATGTCACTCCCATCTTGCTCATGCATCATAGACATGAGATATTCGTAGCATTGCAGAGTTGAACAGTTAGTGCAACAGCACTGTGATTACTACAAATTCCCTCATCAAAGTTATTTATCTGCATTCAAGGTCACTACATCAATCATCCTCAACCATTGGGTTTCCCTTCTAGGCATATATCATGAATTCCATAAGTATAGGTACCTTCTATTTGCTTGTCATACACACTATGCCAAGTTAATACTTTCAACTCATGTCATATTTTGACTTTCTTCATCATTCATGAAATCCAACCTTAAAACATCCTTTCCATATGGTGTAATGAATTCAGGATACATATACCACCCCAAACATAATTTGTTCACTATCCACAACATTCCTCAAATTTATTGTCGTCCATATCTAATTATCTTCTTTGTCTTGTACTCCAATAATTTTATTGACTTTCAGTATAATAACTACAAAAACAGTTTGTCTTTCTCCACACTTTACACTCGCAATCCTTATTAATCAAGAATTTATCTTTCTCAAGTTCCATCATTTATCTCCAATGGACCATATTTGTGTCAGATTATCATTTCATAATATTATGTTATCATTTTATAATTCCCTCCATACTTAACGTTATGATCCTTAACTTAATCACATTAATCACTCAAAGTGTTGTCTAGAGCCTCATTAATCCCTTCCATATCTTTTCGAATTGTAACTACAATTAATATTCCCAATTTCACATCTCCATGATTGATTGTTAGTCTTACCACACTGTCTCCCAATATCCTGTGCAATTACAATCCGTTGAACTCGCTTATTATAACATAGTCCCCTAGTTCAATGTGTTTGCTTGGGAATCATCTTCTCTAATACAATTTGTCCCATAAACCAAAATTTTATTTATTTAGCTTTGCATTCAGAATCATATCAAAAACTCACATACTACGATAAGTAAAAATTTTCAACAAACATCATCAATTCAAATGGTCTTTTATACCTCATCAAAATCTAGGGTTATCACCCCAAAAGTTCATCACGTTAATCTGTATCCATTTCTTAGTACTGCAAAATATATTCATTGTTAATTAGGGTAATTGCTTGAATCAATAATGACTTTCCACATCAGTCTTCAATAATTATCTAAGATGATCAACCTTGCCACTAAGATAAATATCTTTCCTTAATAGCCATAATGTTAATCCACTTCTGTCCTACCAAAAGATTCCCATATACATCTAGACACTTAAACAACTACTTTATAAGACATTCTAGTCATACACTTTAAAAGCCAAACTATTAACTTCTTTGTACAAATAACTATTACATTTTCCCTTAAACGACACTTGCCTAGATTTATGATGATACAAACTTCAACGAAGGTATTAAGTATCTTTAGGATCCTCTTCCGGATCCTCCTTTTCCTCTTGAGATTTTCTCCTTTGTTCCTCAATCCAAGCTTGCTGTATTCTCCTACATTCCTCATAACTCACAGGTGTAGCATTTCTTCCACAACCGAGAGGAAAATGTCGTACAACAGTCACCTTCCTAAAGGGGTAATTTACAACAGTTACTTTCTCCTTATTCTTTTCTTGTTGTTCCCTTACATTACTCCCACAGCCTGGAGGAAAGTGTCGAACAACGGGTACAGATACCTTCCTAGGATGATAATTCCTTTGGCTATCATTATTTTCTCCCTTTCCTCAACGTATTCCTTAGACTCTTTAAAAAGGGAATTTCTCATGCTTATATTAATGTCATTACTATCAGCACTTTTAATGGTCTTACAAGGGTCGACGCTTTCTTTTTCGCGAACCCTCATCTCCAAATCCAGTGGAATCCACTTAATAGGAATTCTAGGCGAGGCACTTCCTACACTACTTGGTTCGGGTTGCCATCGGCTCCTAGTAGTAGAATCTAGTGATCCCTCGCTAATACTATGAGAGGCATCGGGACTACCGTCTCTCCTAAACATGGTGTGTGCAACCAGCGCACCTCAAAACCTATACGCAATCAAGCAGTAATTTCTTAATTATTTACGCATCACAAGAACGGGTAGATTTATATATACAAATGCATGCATTCTACTCAACCTAACCTAACTTAACTTGGGGCCACACTGACACTGTAAATTTTTAAATTAACTTTAAAACCAAAAGCTTTGTGCTCTGATACCAATATAATTGTCACGACCCGGTACTCTCCTCGAGCTCGTGACAACCGTCTTGATGTCCCGATAGACATTCATTACTCAGAATGCCAACCAAAACCTTGCAAGTCTTTAATATCAGTTTTCTCACCTCCTTGTGAGCAACAGTTACTAATATCATATTTTAAAAGATTATAAGCTATTTCCCAACCAAAACAATAAAAAAAAATTTCGTTTCTTAGTGGTATTTTGGTCATTTTCTTCAAAAATTTTGAAACCAGCTAATAGTGTAGTATGCGAGTGCAAAACACATATTTCATAATAAAAAATAAGTTTAGATGTCTAAAACATTCATTTAAAGTGAAATTATGACTATTTGAATATAATAAAAATATTTAATAAAATATTCCATTTTCTTATAAAACAATTTTTATAGAGTTATCTGTAAGAAATTTTTGTAGCGTAAAAGCGAAATAAACTCATACATACTGTAATACAGATAGCCAAGGTATGTAATTAAATTTACAATGACACGTGGGCCCCTAAATGACTAAAAGTAATGAAGGCTGTGAACCTACAGTTTTTGAGGAAGTAAAGCCAACTGTAGCCTTCGACGATATCAGCTATCTACAAACTATCTTGAGCCTGAAATGGGTGGAAATGAGGGTGGTGAGATTATATAATCCCAATGAGTAAACAAATACCATCTAAAATATCTAAAGCTGAGTAAATGGAGACAGATAAAATAGATTTGCGTAAAGATGATTCGCAGCATTTCGAACTCATTTTCATAGGATAAAATAGATTTATTTCACCCAAAAAAACAACGAGGCTTATGATTTCCTGAAAAGCTTGGCTCATGCCAAAATCATTCTCATACTTAGTTGTCAAGGATACCTTGGCCTAGGGCTATCCCAACCAAGTCCGTCAAGGCTGTTAAAAAGTCATGTACGCATGAATCATGTTTTTATTTTGAAAACATAGCCGTTCTTTGGCGTTGGCTGAGTTCACCCTCACGTGGTGGTTCAACGTGAAGTGAACTCTAAAGTTTTATCTCGAGAGTTACCTTACGCGCCTCCCCAACCAAGGTAAGATATAATGGGATTTTGTGCCCCTTAAAAAGGCTAGTCCACAGAACCCGTCCATTGTAGCAAGCTAAACCCACCATACAATAAAAATTCAATAGCATGACATGGCAGTTTTATCATTATCCAGCCTATCAAGGAAAACAATAGTTTATACATTTTCAGCACATTTACCAATTCAACCATTCATGCCAATATTATCATAAGCCATTCAATTCAAACCATGATTTATAACACAGTAATTAGTCTCCAATCTCTACATTTTCAAAACCATCTTTCAATTTCAAGACAATTTTATAAAATCATTTCATTTAATCACATTTTGCTTATAAAACATAAAGATTTACCATTTAAACTCATTTTTCTATCAAATCACAAAAATGAATAAAAACTACTTCAGGTAATTAAGACGATAATAAGGTTACTCACTGTAATGGAAATCGAGTTCCGAGTACTCCGATTCTTGATCCTTGGGTACTATCTCTTTACCCTTATCGGAGGATTCACCACCTAAACATAATGCATAATCAAGTAATTTACCACATTGGTGCTAAACCGTTATAAAACTATATGGATGCATGAAATGGAATGCAAATTGTTCAGATTATCGTCTAAACATGGTGTTTTACACAAATTCAATTGTGTACCTAAATAAAACGGTATAGGCCTAATTCGATCTATCACTCGATTAATTGGCCAATATGTCCAATTCAACTCCAATTAACTCCATTTTTCTTCCAATTCTCCAAACCATCAAACACATATCAAATAGCATAAAATTTAGCAAAATCATCTTCACATTTTCTCTTCGAAATTTCGGCCATGGTAGGTGCATTAACACTATGATTTTTCTTACTTGATTTTCTCACCGTAATTCATCATTTTCTAACCAATTCACTTGAAATAAAATCAAATCCACCATACACACTCTACATGGAAGATTCGGCCAATGATGGGTGATGGGAGGAAGTGAATTTTTCTTGTTGGCTTTTCATGCTACACATCACTAACTAACTAAAAATACTAAAATACATTGAAATCTAACCAAATCAAGCATCAAAACCTCCCTCTAAGTGTTCGGCCAGCAAGGAATTCATCATGATTTCATGTGATTCAACCATGAAAAATAAGAAAAAAATGCTTAAGAAAGAGAGATCTCAAGCTTAAATTGAAAAATCTTACTTTTTTTTCACTTGTTTCCTTGAATTTTCACACTTTTCCCTTGAATTTTTCCACCTAGGGTTTTGTTCTTCCTTTTTCTTGCTTCTCCTTGGTGAGGCCAACCATAATGAAGAGAAATGGGCTGGTTTTGTGCTAATTTATAAGGAAAATAATAAAGAAATAAAAGCTTGGCACTTGTCACCTTGCCATTGGTCCATTTTTAAATTCTTAACTATTAAGCTTTCTTTCTCCACCACATAAAATATTTCAATTATCTGCAATATAAAATGTTAATGGCTGAAATCCATGGACAAGACAAGTGTTGGGTGGTGTAAAATTATAATTTTGCCATTGGGGTAGCAAAATGACTATTTTGCCCTTATCCTCAAAAAAATGCTGAAATTAAAATTCTTCACTTCTCAAACTCAAATTATACTCCAAATGATCAATCTTAGTCAAAACTTTCATCTAACACTCACATCTTAACCTCAGGTAGCAAAATGACCATTTTACCCCTAGGTCATGAAAATTCCAATTTGACTCCAAATCAGTCCTCGAACTCTGAATCACCATTTTAAGTCATTATGGGGTTTTAAAATTCTCAATTTTATCTTAAAATCTCTATTTGGACTAGTTCGAGGCTTAATTCAACTTAATTGTACCATTTGATACATTACCATCTTTTAATGATTTTCGAGGTACCCAAGTAAGCAAACATACATTCTTATGTAGGAATGACATAGTAAACATATTGTAGAGCCGGGCTTGACAAATTTGATGGTAGGTTCTAACGAAGCCCCATCACCTCAATTGGATCATTATGGGAATTAGAGTAAGCACAAGGCTCAACAATATACCGATGAGTGAACTGCCTTTAAAACTTGTTTTGGGGAATATAATGTATTTGCCACACATTTGAATGAATTATCAAGTTTTTTATAAAAACAAGTGCCTTGGGAACAAGCTTTTGCTAAATGGTTTTATGTTGTGATATGTGATTGCTATGGATTCATGCACTATTGCATTATGATGATAAATATATATGTGTGTTGTGTATGATGATTGATATTGTGTATGATGACTGTAATCGTGTGTGTGCACGATGTGGGGGATGCACATGCCGGTGATGATGGTGGCGTGAGAGATGGATGATGATAGTGTCCATGTGCACAATGTGGGGGGATGCACACTATGGCGCCGGCTGTGTGCACGATGTGGGGGGATGTACATGAGCCGGGTGTGATTATGATGATATTGATGTTTATCTATGTAATTATGCATATCTATAATTATGAAATGAAAGTTCATGAATATGATATATGATTGACATATATGTGAAATTTTATACATTGCACTTTAGGACTTTTCATGTGTTTTATGTTGATTTTGTTAGTTTAGCAGGATGGCCTTTTATTGAGTGAAGGGAAACCTTTTTCTTGGTGCTCTGTTTCTCGCTGCAGCGAGATTCATTTTCGATGCAGCGAGAAACTCTTGGGTTTTTGGAGGGTGGCTGGCCGAAAACTCGCTGCAGCAAGAATGCATTCTTATTGCAGCGAGAAAATACTATAGCATTCTCACTGTACTAAAAAACTTTTTGTTTTGTCTCACATTTTGATCAATTGTTGCCCTATTTTCCACTTCTTTTCTACCATATTTGAGCATGGATTTCCAACATTAAGGAATAAATGAATTAAGCTTAATATGAGGAGGTTTGGTGAGAAACCCTCGGCCAGTCAAGAAACCCTCGATTAGTTGATAATTTAAAACAAGTGTCGCTGCAGTAAAAAATTCATTCTCGCTGCTGCCTTTTCGCTGCAGTAAGGACCCGTCGTTTATTTAACCTGATTCGTATGAATGCTATTAAATTTTTCACTCTCCAAATCCTTTGTTGAATATGGACCTTTTCATAAAGTGATTTACTCATGTGGGGTTTACATGAGGGATTTTAATAAGAACAAAAACAAATTGCATTGTTTTGAAAAAGAATGCATCATGATTTTGTTAAACATTCCTTATGGTATGCTTGTTCCCTTTCTTGTTCACTCACTGGGTTTATACTCACCGTTTTCAACTTCATGTTTTCAGATCACAAGGCAGCCAGTAACTAGGACGAGGTGTCCTCGTAGACTTGTATCCATCTTTTGGTAGGTGTCTTGGCATTTAGTAGCTGTACATTCATCCGAGTCTCTTCGCTAGAAGTCGAGTATTCTTTTGTTGTGTATAGACGAACCTAATGTAACTTATTAAGATACATGTTGTAGACAATGTCTATGCACTTGTTTACTATGCCAATATGAGGTGGCAATGTTTAATATTACTTTGATCCTAAGTTATGAAATGTGACTTTGTAGTTTTTGATGGAATGATGAACATGTCAGATTAATAGGCTTGCTTAAGCTTAGTTGACTACGTCCATTGGGCCCATGCGTCGGTCATGGCCCGTAATTTGGGTCGTGACAATAAGTTAGGAAATCCTTCGGTGAGCATATAGATTACATATTTTGAAACATCAAACTTGGTTTTAACTTCCAAAAGAATTCATTGACACTTTTGATTGTCTATCGCTTTTAAAGTAGAAAATTTTCTAAGTTTGGAAGGGGTCAAAATATGTGATTTTTATAGAACAATCTTTTGAAAATAAAAAATAACGGTAATGATTCTTTTGATTTTTAGATAACTAAAATGATTTTTCAATAATTTTTGGAATATGTTTGCTATGGCAAATGAGAGTTGCAAATTTAATTTCAGTCAAATTTTTCGATTTTGTTCTTGAAACCAAATTTTATATTTTGATTCTTTTGGATTTTGATTTTTTTATTGAATCCAAATGGGGGGTTGTTTGCTTATTTACCTTAAATATCTTAAGTAAATGGAGAGTAAAAAGTAAAGTGGACATTTTTAACCCAAATCTTTATTTTTGATGATTAAATGATGTGGTTTTGAGTTGCTTTGAAAAAGGTGGCATTTTTTAGCTTTGGAAACTTTAAATCTTGATTTATAGTTTTTGAAAATATGATTTTGTTGCCCAGATTTTTTGTTGGTGATTAAATCTTAAAGCTTTGTGATTTTCTTAAGCATTTAAGCTCACCTAAGGTAAATATGAAAGATTTATGTGTTTCTAAGCATGGGTTTTAGCTAGAAATTAGTTTAGCTAAAAGCGAGTAGTTTCGAAAGTACCTAGAATGATTATTACGAGATTTTATTCTAGGAAATGATTGTGATGATTGTTGTATGACAGGAACACTTGAAAACTCTATAAATAATGTCGAAATGGAGTTGTGATTGGAAGTAGGAATCGACTCTTTGATTAGATGAGTGGATACACCTTTTCAAGTATTTTAATATGTAAAGTGAGCATGATTTTTATGGAAATAGTTGTTTAAGCATGTTGAAAACTTATTTCCATAAATGGTTTATTAAAGGATTTGAACTACAAGGTTTCATGAAGTTTTCAAGGAAATGTTCAAATGACTTGATTTGATAACGATTGTGATATGTATGACACTATGATTTTCAAATTGTTTATGATTCTACTATGTATATAAATATGCTACTATGTACTCATTTTCAACAAAAGGGGATAAGTCCTTTTATGTTTGTAGTCCACTCGATTACTTCGGCCTTTGGACTAGTATGGGTATGAGATATTTTTATGGTTAATGTATGAAAGTTATTATGCACATGTTAGATACGATGTATGTTGTTGATTTCTCACGCAAGTGTACATATCGTTAACAAGTAATATAATAATAAAGTAGAGTATCGTTCTCACAAAAAATTGTTTTAATTCTTATTTGTTAACTATTAAAATTATAACACACTAATTTTAACCAAACAACTAAAAATTAAATTGAAAAGGAAAAATAATTTTTAACAAACTAATGACTAAAACTAATCTAAATTAACTAGCAAAATTATTTTATTAAATCTGATTGACTTTTGACCTAAGATTATGATGTCCCTCAATACTTCATCTAAATATTATCTCTCTCATTTTAATTTAGTTTAATGGATTAAGTTACTAACCTAGAGTCCTAAATTATTTACAAGTCTTTGTGGAGTTTCTCATAAAAATATATCTCCTAATTAATTTACTATATGTCTAAGCAAATTAAATTAAAGTCAGATTCATTAAGTTTGTGCTCTGATTTTGGCTATGTATGGCTTATAGGTGTATATCTACCTTATATGCAAACCAAACCACCCAATCAACAGAGTGTATTCGATCATACGCTATTCTATTCAAGGTATACCTAAATATCTTTCGTCAAGGTTTAACTTAGGTTTCCAATTCAATCTAATTGGTGGCCAATCAACTAGAAGCATTAAGAACAAAATAAAATAAATAACTCAAATCCATCAAACATAAATAAAAGAGAGATAAATAAATTAGACTACCTATTGAGTTCAAACATAATCTTAGATTAATGAATTAGTTCCCCATCAAGTCACACATCATCATCAAATAAAGTTTAAACATTAAAAACAAAACCAAGAAAATAAGAGAATTACAAAAAGATAGAAAAAATCAAGACTTGTAATCTTGATCTCCAAATCTCCTTGAATCCTTCAAATTCTCCTTAGCTTCAATGACCTTGCAGCTTGATTCTGAGCTTTCAATCTAGTGTTTCATTCTCTTTTCTAAAAGTCCTTTAAAAAGTTATTTTTATAGGGCTTTGAAGTTAGGCCAAGTTGGGTGAAGAAAGAAGTCAATTCCAATTAAAATTTTCTCATCAAATTACATGGGCTGTAGCCTTGACCAATTAATTAGTAGAAATCGTAATTGCTCTAGGATTGCTGCCATACTTCAACTTCAATAAGATTTTTAGCCACCTTTCAGGCCAAACTAACTAAGTAGTAAACATGAAAGTTGTAGCGTTTTCTCTTAGATTTCCAACGGTTCAAGAATCATCTCATTTGAAGCTCTGTAGAGAGAGTTATGGTTGAAATACCAAAATATGTGCAGTAAAATTCTGCACCTCAAAATTGCTCTCCTTCTTCCATTAAAATTCTTTCTTCATTAAACACCTACAAAAGCACAAATAAATCAACAACAACCTATTTTAATCACATTAACACCAAATTAAGTATAAAATTAACTAAGATTAGATTGACTCACTTAAATTAATTAACTTAAAATAATTTAAATAAAACCTACTAATTTTTATGCATTACTACAAGAACTAAGCTAAATTAATATCAAAATGAAGCCCAAATAACTATATATCATAGAGTTATCAATGTAGCGTGATAAGAATGTTGGATGCTTGTAAGTGATTTATGAGGTTATGAAATGTATGCCATGAGATGTATGTGTTAAGTATATCATATACACTATGGGCTGGGCATGTAAGTGATTTATGAGGTTATGAAATGTATGCCATGTGATGTATGAGTTGAGACAGTCATATACACTATGGGTTGAGTATGATGATTATTTATGAAAATGTTACATGTTTATGATGCAAGTTAAGAATGAGAACGATCCTAAGCTTGAGAGATCTTATGATGATTGTGGGTGAGGCCGAAGTGCCACTCATGCAGCTTTGATGATTCTTCATGTGAGGTGAACTAAAAGGTAGTTAAGACTTTATGCACTACTCGCTTTAGTGGGGTGGGACCACTCGATAGATCATGGAGAAGGCCGATGTGTCATTCACGAAAGCATGTTAGGAACCTAAAATAGTGGAGTTTAAACCACTATTCACCGTAATGGGGTAAACCCACTCATAATTAAAATATTATGATGAATAAGATTAATGAATTAAAGAAATGATTGAATGAGTATTGTCTCATGATTTATGCTTAAATGTCTAGTTTAAGATTACATAAGTATTGATGATGTTATTCACACTGTAATGTGGTGATATTGGCTTGGTTAGACAGAAACTTAGCCTAGGGAATGATCCCTCAATGCTATAAAGACTTATGAATGAGTTAGATTCAAGAAAATGCCTAGAAAGTTGAATTCTATGGCAAAAGTATCGATACATATGAAGTATGTATCGATACATTTTCAACAGAATGCTACAAGAAGCGTTCTGTGTGAAATGTATCGATACATTACAAGGGTATTGATAGATTCCTTGCATGTATCGATACATTCCAAAATGTATCAATAGAATTGTTGCAGAATTGGCTTCTTAAGTGATTTTAGAGAGGTTTTCGTGATTAAATGGTTTCTAATGAATTATGCAAAGATGTTTTCCATGCAATGTTATTCAGAGGATGATTAAACGCTATGTTTCATGAACATCATGGTAATGTGAAAAGATTTGTGAATCATATTTATTTATAATTGCATGGTTATGAAACACTCATATCCCCTAGCTTGTCCTTTCCCCACATCCACTCACGGAGTCTTTATGACTCACACGTTATCTTACCTCACTATTTTTTTTTTTGTAGATCAGTGATAGCTCTTTTGTAAGTAGCTAATGTCATAGAAATGTGATCCATGCATTCCTTATTGGTAAGTGTCTAGTAGCCTTTTAATGCCTAGTGAGTCAAGTCATGCTTAACTAGTGAGTCAGTCTATGTTATGTTTATGTTTACAGATTATGAACATGTTTTATGGATTATAATTATGTTACAATAATGTAGACAACTGTTTGGGCATATTACATAATGAGTGTTATGTTAAATGTATCAGTGGCTCAAGAGCCCATATGGATACCTGAGGGTGTTGAGACATGTAAATGTTTTGGTGCACTAGAAATATGGCACTCTGATGATGTATGAAATGTTGCACTTACACTAATATGTTGAGAAGTTCCATACATGTGTGATGTTGCATATGATGGTATGCATGAGCAGATATTGTATGCCTATGGAGGTTTTATGTGTTTTTCCACATTGATGAATGTTTAATGATGACCATTAGAGGCTTGCTTGGGCCTAGTGGGCTACACTTGTCTAGCTTCATGCACTAGTCATGTTCCACCCTAAAATGGGATATGACATTTTGTAGGGAAAGTTGGCTATGGAATTGTTTGATATGGATATAAGTTATGGGAAATATGATTCTGAGTGGGGTAGGAAGGTTGGTATGTTGGATGAGGATGGTATGGATTGATGCCCCATGGCTGTTGCCCTTCGGATGTAATAACTTGTGTCTCCCCTTTCCTTTTCTTCAATGCATTGTAGTTTTCCATGCTATTAAGACTATTTTCTTTAATTTTCCCTTTCTTAATTGCATTTTCAATCATCTCTCCTAAAATCATTTTGTTGGCAAAGTTCTTGGTGGCATTGTCGATTAACCTATCATAGCATGATGGCTACAAAGTACTGATAAACATCACCGTTGTTTCTTTTTAGTGAGATTTGGTAGAACTTGTGCTATAAAATCTCTCCATCTTTTAACATATTCTTTAAAACTCTCAGTTTCTTTCTTTTCCATGTTTTCAAAGAAAGCTTATCCGAGGCCAAGTTTGTATGTGTTTTTATCAGATTAGGAATGCTCTCACAAGATTTTTCCAAGAACTAATATGATTCCTATCCAATTAAATGTACCACTTGGTTGTAGACTTAGTTAGGCTGTCTTGGAAACAATAAATCAAGAATTTAGCATCATGTGCATGTACAACCATCTTCTGACAATACATAGTGATATGGGCCTTTGGACAAGTGGTTCCATCATACTTCTCAAAATCTAGGACTTTGAACTTGGGTGAGATAATCACATCAATTACCAAACATAAGTTTGTTGCATCAATCGAACCAAGGATGCCCATCCTTTTGATGGCTTTAAGGCGCTTATCTAAAAGGTCAAATTTTGGTTGCACTCCTCGAATCATTTCTTGGCCTTGATGAGTCCGCATTCAATTTTGTTTGCTCTTCAGGGTCATCCAAGTCAAGTATAGAAATTGAATCAAAAAGATTTTCCCTCGTTATTGACATATTTTGCACTTGTGCTTGTGATTGGCTTAAACCTTGTGAACTTAAAGATCCTTAGGTAGTTCCTTTCCCGTTACTAGCAATCATCATCTCCATTAGCTTTGCCAACTACTCCCTTATCTCTTCTTAACACTTCTCAATCTTGTCCATCCGTTTTGACTACTAATCTTTCATGATTCTAACTTGAGTCTGCGTATCACACAAATGGTAAATGGACTTCCTTGAGCTTTTATCTTTTCACAACATGGAAACAAATTAGACTGAATTACAAATTATACCTTTTAGAAGATCTTTCAAAATATATTCCTTCTTCATAAAAGACTTGGAAAGAGATCTTTATCTTATGAAATCAACAACATTGTTGCTTCTCTTTTCATTGTATGTAGCAAAGTCAAATGATGCTACATACAAAAAAGTGGATGAATGATGAATGCATGCGTGTCAAAATCAATGGATGCTTGAATGCGTGATGTGATGACTAAATGTATGTATGAGTAAAAGGATGATGAATGATTTGAAACACAAAAAATGCTTATTCATGAATGACAGTGAAACTTTATGTGCATGATGAGATTATAACAAAATTTGAATTGTATAACACATTTATGATTTTTTTTAACCAACTCCCTTTTCATCTTTTTTTCCTTTTTTTTTCTTTTTTGAGAAATTCTATTTGTTATTATAAAACAAAAATTTAGAAGAAATTTAAACAAAACCTCAAAAGTCAACATTGATACATTCAATCCAATCCTTGACAACGCTTTAAATCACAACCTTAAACATAATCATTTTCACAAAATTGTTCACAAACATAAACATATCCTTACAAAATTCAAAAGAAGTTAAAAATTGCTATGGATAAACATTAAAAAGTCCTAGAGCCTTAAAAAGCATTTTTTTTTTTAGAAATGAAATCACACTATAGTTAGCTTTCTTTTATCCTAAAACCTAATTGTGTTTCCCACAGTCATGCCCAACCATTTTTGCTAGATCAAACCACTTGGCGTCTATTAATGTTTGCACCCGATACTTGAAAGCATCACACCTTGCGTTCAAGTTGTACCACTTCGGTATGGAGGTCGCAAGGTCTCCAAAGGTACCCCAATAATGAGATGATCATGAACCAATTGATGAAATAGTTCTTCATAGGTAACAAGAATAGGCCCAAACTGTTTTTTCTTGTTGGTTTGTTTTGGAACAACGCCCCAACTAAGAGTGGTGGTGGTTGACAATGGTGCGAATAGCTAGGTTTGAGGAACTCGTTGAAAAAATGGTCGAAAGGTGCTTGGGTAAGGGTGCAAACTTGGACGCAGGCCAATGATCATAGGTTGAAAAGTTGGTCAAAAAAGTGGTAGGTTGGATGTATGTGCTTGGTGGTAAACCACTGTTTGGAGGTTGGTCGAGGGCCAAAGATCTCATCTTAGTCAGGAAGCTCTTCAGTTCAGTCATTTGTGCATTCAACTCCTCTATCCCTCTTTTGACTTTTTCCAAATCTTGATCTTTACTTAGGTCACTAAGTAAAGTGTTACACTTGTCAAGGATAATTTGGTTTCTATTCAATGGTCACTTGAGACGTGTTTAGTCTAAAACTATGAGGATTCTTAAGGATGAACTCCATTAACTTCATTGAGATGTTAAACCAATTCCATTAGTTTGGCTATTTCTCTTTTCATCTCTCGAAGATCGTGTCCAAATTCTTCTAGATTGCGCACTAGTGCATTTATCCTTGCTTCCAATAGATATTTCATATCTTTCAACCCCCTTGACTCAAAACAAAATAAATTAGAAAAGAAAACTGAAATTTGACAAAATTTTCTAGTTGTTTTCCATAAAAGTGGATTTATTCTATTTCTTTCAAACCTAATAACATTATGTGGTTTTTATTATTGGAATAACTACGGTGAAAAATAAACATGAGATGAATATATGCATACGGATGAAAATATGTCACGTTCATGAATGCATGAAATGCAACGATGCCTTGATGGATGGATGAAGTGATATGAAATGAAGAAGTACCCCTAAAATGCAAGAAAATTTAAACATTGTACACGTAATGCGAGTACAATGAAAAAACCACATTATTAAAAATTTTGTAAAGTGTGAAATGGAAAATTTATCCAAAACTAAAATCCTTCGTTATCTCTTTTTTTTTTCACAATAAGGAAAAAATTGAAAGAAATATCATTTTTTATTCTTTTTCCCATTTTCATAATTTTTTTAAAGATAAAAGAAATAAAAAAAGACTTTCTTTTTTTTTTTCTTTTTTTTTGTCTTTTTTTCCTCATTTTTAAAAACAGTTCACTCGAAGAAAAGAAATCTCCTTTTGTTATTTTTTGTTACTTCATTTTTCTTACACTTTTTTATTTCTCTAAACTAGCCAGGATGTCGTTAAGGGTGAAATAGTCAACATTACAGACGATATTGACATATTTATCCCCTTTCTGGTTCTTTTCTTTGTTTATTATTTCCATAATTTTATGCGAGAAATCAAAATAAAAAGAGTGAGAAGTGTTCCTTCATGTATTCCTATTAAGGGTACATCCTTCATAGTAGGTTGGAATGGCTCTGCCTAAAGGAAGGCCACTCATGAATTTCTACATAATGAGTTCAGTTTCACTCGGAGCTAAAAAGTTCTCAAATTGTTCCTCATGGTCATCCACTCAAACTAGTAAGGCACTTCAAGCCTCACTTATTACAATCTTCAAACTAACTACGTTCAATCTGAGTGGGAGTGTTTCACTAGCCTATGCAAAGGTTATCACCTCACGAGAACGTAGCCACTTAACTCCCTCCTAATCAAGGATAAAGCTCGGGTAGAAGGCTTATGGATGAATGAAAATGTATCATGTGTGTGAATAAACATACCAAACTTTAACCTCTTATTACACACCCCTATCTTAAGTGCCCCACAATTATTCAAAGTAATAATAATAACAATAATAATAATAAGCAAAACTAACCAACACATAAATAAAAAAAATAAAATAATGACATTTAATAGTAAGGGAAATTGAGTGAAATATTGAGTTAACATTAATTATTTAAGGCTTAGGATAACTTATTATTAATTACTGGCTCGACTCTCGAAGTACCTAGTGGAGTCGCCAATCTGTCATAACGTGCTAGTCCGAGAATCTGACCGTGTGACGTAAAATGGAGTTGCCACCAATCTTTTCTGTTGATGTGCAATTAACCACCTATTTGAGTCTATTTCTTTAAAATGTTACCTTAAGCTTAACCTAAGTTCATTTTAACGAAATAAAATCCGGTCTATTAAATAATGTTTGGGTTTAGGAGTACAGTTATGCACGGGGAAGGTATTAACATCCCCGCAACACCTATTCCAAGAACAATGCCAATTTTTTTTTTGCTCAACCAAAATAATATTTCTATTAACAATTCGAATTAGATACAATTCTCGTGAGAACCAAAAATTTTGAAAGAACAAGTCTAAGGACCTACTTGAATAAAACACTCTTGATACATGACTGACATTACACAATCAACACTCAATACCATATCTAGCGGGTAATACAAAAGTTGAAAACAAACACGTATTCAACATTGAACACAACTGGTGATACAAGAAATTGAGCAGATGACACATGGACCATCATAAAGAGAGATTGCAGCCAGTCAAAAAGGTATCAACCACAAAACACAATATTCCATCCGATATGGTGTCCTTCCTGCATAACAACAAACACTTCTAAGTAGTTTCAATAAAGATGGATGGAAATTGGAATGAGTCACCAACAAGCTGAGAGCAAAAGAGTACTAAACTGAAACTGGTGGAAGAGGGCAGAGATTAATTTATGCACAAGAGCAGTTCACCGTATAATCAAGAAACCACATCAGAAATAAAACACTTTGAGGACCTTATAAAAAACACCAAAAGATCCACAACATTAAGCCGAGGCATCAAAAGCAACATCAAGCCGAATCATCAACTCACTAAATCATTGACCAAATTAAAGATACTCTAACTTGTTCAATATTGATCTCATTAAGTCAAATATTACCAAAAAGGTCCCCAAATCCAGCAAGATAGCCAATCCTTCCACAATTTCACTAGCCATAACCCATGATAAGTAGCCAAGACCAAATCTAAAGACAAAATTAGCAACCAATTTGTATGCATCTAATATGTGCAGAGCTATACGAACATAATTACATAAAGTTCACCAACTAAACTGAGATCAAAATTATTTACAAAACCTATCAATGGACCGTTTGAGTGCAACACGAAATTACCTCTTCCTTGTCTAGGATCTTGTTGTTATTTTGTTGATTTTGTCTACTATCTGCTCCTCAGAACAATTTGGCTTGAGCCCAAGTTAAAGGCCCATATTCCACACATCATGAGGCTCTTTTGTAAGAACGTCGTTCCTATGATTCATATCGTCATCAGGTAGTGGAACCTCAATTGATGGGCTGCTCAGATTCGGTGGAAAGACTTTCTTGCTAAGGCCCTCAATTTCCTTCTTACGTAGTTTTTTAAAACTCCTACTCGCTTTAGCAATAACCTCATCTTCAAATAAATCAGCCAAGTGAATCTCCTCGTTGTCATCTAAGTCCTGAATTTTGTCATTTGAAGGACATTGGTCTGAATCATTAGAAACGCATTCTACTTCTGCTGAATAGGGATGTGTGTCACTTTGGAAATAAGACTCCGATTCTGTTGCATTTTGACATGGGCTGTGATTTTCGAATTGTGTAGCTGATGAACATGGTCTTACTTCCAAATGCAGACTGCAGACTTTTGGGTTATCAACATGCAAAGTTGAGCGTACAGAGTTCGATGTTGTGACAATTGGGTTAGTGGCCTCGTGATTTGCATTTAAGCCGAACTATAAGCATGTGTTATGCTTACTTAGCCTTAATTCTTGATTTTTATCCGATTTCCCTTAAGCATAATTTATTATTCATTTTTTTATTTTATTTGCAACCTAAAGTCCATTATTCGATTTTATGGGTGTGATATGCACATGATGCAATGATGGAATGCATGGCATAAATCTCGATAAATGTCAATGAAAACCTTTTATTTAGAATATTTTTTGAATCTACCCATCTTACTAGTGGGACTCGAGGATACTCTCTCACCTAGGGATTTACTTAAGAAAACTCGCCTTCAAAGGTAGAGGGAGAAGGGTAGCAAGGGGTGGTGGCACCACCCCTCAATTTTAATTTTTTTTTATTTTTATGTGTATAAAAGGCAAAATATATAACTTCGCCACCCATAAACAAATCAAAAGAGCTAATTTGGGGTAGTGGTAAGGTACATAAGCTAAAATTTGAATGCCAAGGTTCAATGCTATCTAAACCCAAATTTTGTAATTATTTTTCTTTTCCTTTTTTCTCATTTTTTCCTTAGCTCAAATTTTGGAATTATTTTTTTTCTTTTTTTCTTTCTTTTTCATTTAGACCCAAATTTTGGAATTATTTTTCTTTTCTTTTTTTCCCTTTTTTTCCATAACTCATTCTTTTTTTTTTCCTTAACTCATTTTTTGATCTTAAAGATGGATTTAATAATTCAAAATTGATGACATCTGCAAGCTTGCTCAAAAGTTCTATCTTGATGACTTAACTCATCAAGAAAAATTGCAAATGAAATATGAATTGTAGCATTTTAAACTTGATATTAAGTGAGATCCATGTCTACAAAATGTCTCAACTCCTTTAGAGCTATGCCAGTTAATGTTAAAGGTAGAAAAATCAATTGTATATCTTCTCCTAAATCGTTTAATTGCATATGAAATATGAATTGGAGCATTTTGAACTTGATATTAGGCAAGACCAATGTTTGGAAAGTGTTTCAACTCTCTCAAAGCTATGCTATTTAATGTCAAAGATAGAAAAATAATTGTTTATTCTTTCCAAGATTGTTTGGTTAGACTTGCCTTAACTTTTTCAGTTTCTATGGCAACTACAGAACGTACATTTTCAGTTAGGAAAATTGTAAAGACTGTTGACTTCATGTGTTTTTTATAATAACAAAACATTCTTTATTCATTGATGTATAACTTCACTACTTAAGTGTGCAGGACAAAGTTTAATTTCCTTAAAAAATTTGATGATTAAAGGCAAGTTAAAAAGCTTGCTAACATAGAAGAAGAGTTAATTAGTTAAAGAGGCAAAAAAGAAAGGACTAAGTGAAAACAGAACATTATTAACTGATTAATGAGAAGCCTTAATCAGTTAAGGCATATATGAGTGCTATATAAAAGTGAGACTGAAAAGCTTTAATCAGTTAGCACAGGGCTTAACTAGTTAACGATGGTCAGTTTAATACATACAAGTGCATGTGGCTGTACAAATGATATAAAATAAGTCGATTATTGTTTCCCACTAAGATTTGTTTCTATCTTTACTGAGTACTAAACTTCTAACAAAAAGATCTCATCCAAGCTTTTGACTTCAAAGGATCAATTTAATTAAAATAATTGATTAATTAAATAATTAGCGAAGAAAAAAATGTCACTAAGAGAAATATTTACTCAAAACCTAAGATTATGGTGTCTTTCAAAACTTTGTCTGATTTAAATCATTTCCTTAACTTAGATTAATGGAATACATGGCTAACATAAAATCCAAATTATGTACACGACATCTATCGAGATCATACACACATACCTTTTCTAAATTAATCCCATATGTCTATGCAAATTAATTTTAAAAAAGTTCATTAGTTTTGTGTTCTAATATGGACGCCTAACGTTTTTATGTTTATGTCTATCCTAAACACAAAACTATCACTTAACTCCGAAGTGAATCAAACAAACGCTATTTAAAACTATGGTCTATTCTAAACTCCTTCTGTTAAGTTCCATTTAGAGACCAACTACAATTCAACCGGTGATTAGGCAGTGAAAAGCATCAAGTGTAGAATTGAATAAACCATTTGATTTCCATTAAGACTAAGCAAGAAAAAATCAAATAATTAAACTACATAATGAAATATCCCATAATCCTAGAAAACGAAATTAGTTCATCATTGTATTTACAGTAGACATAATTAAATCAAGAGAAAAGATCATTGCTATAGAAAAATAACAAGAAAGAAATGAAAAGTAAAAAAAAAAATCAAATCCTCTGTCGATTCTTGATCCTTAATTCTTTTGATTTCTTCTCGTTTTTCTTGTTGAAAAACCTTTTATTTTCTCTCAAAAATTGTCGTCATTGCCTCTCTAACCTCTTTTTTCAGCTACTGGAAAAGACCTATTTATAGCCACCAAAAAACCCTAAAAAGTCATTTCTTAATTGGCTACACTTCATTAATCCACATCAAAACACCGCGACCTTGCTCTAGGAGCATCGCGATGCTCTTAACTTTTATATATATATATATATATATATATTTGTTTTCTTTCCATCTGACTTTATGGTGTTCCTCCTTGGGCATTGTGGTGTTGGACACTCAGGAAATCGTATGGGAGTCTTGATGTATCCTTGGGCACTGTGGCCTTGAGCTCTATACGGCTACAGCATTGCTCTTTCTAGGGTTGCCTTGGTGTAGACTACTGCAGTACTTCATTTTGAAGCATGATTTTCTGCTATCTTGAGGTTGATCTGGGTGAAATGGAAAATATGAAAGTTGTAGGCATGCCTCTTAGCTTTACTATGGTTTAAGAATTACTGTGAATGGATCTCTGTAGCTCGAGTTATGACTGAAACACCGCAACTTGTTTAGTAAAAGTCTACACTTAGTCTCCATTGCCTTGTTCACCAACATTTAACTTTAAGCACATGTGAACCTAAAAACACAAGGACTAAATCAGCATTGCCTTAAATTGAGACTTTCAACATGAATTTAGAATAAAATTACTAGAAATAAAGTAAATCAACATGTTTTGAACTAATTAACTAACAACCTAAAAACTATCTAATATTAACTCAAAACATGAGGACTTAGCTATTTTATCATCCTAAAAACGTAGCTAAATAACTTTATATAATAGAGTAATCAATTATGAGAGTACTGGAAGCAAAACACAGGAGCTTGCTAATCGGTTAAGCAAAGGAGTTAATTGATTAAAGCTTAAGACTTGAAGTGTCACGACCTGGTACTCCCTTCGAGCCCCGTGACATCCGCCACTATGTCTCGATAGACATTCATTACTCGGAATGTCAATCAAAACCTCGCAAGACTCTCGCATCAGTTTTACATCTCCCTTGTGAGCAATAGTTACTAAATATCATGTTTTAGGGGATATAAACTATTTTTAAATCAAAACAAACAAAAAAATAATTTCTGCCACACAAGGGTATTTTGGTCATTTTTACCCGAAAATTTTGAAACTTGGTGAAAATATAGTATATGATCGAAAAATATACATTTCTTATTTAAAAATAATTTTAGCAATCTAAATCATCCATTTGAAATGAAATTATGGCTAATCAAACTAAATAAAAATATTAAATAAAATATTCTATTTTCTTATAAAACAATATTTATAGAACTCTGTGTAAATAATTTTTGTAGTATAAAAGCAAAATATATTCATACACACAGTGGCACACGCAGCCAAGTATACAAAATATTCTACAATGATATGTGGGCCCCCAAAATAAACAACAATGTACAAGAAGGTAGACCTTTAATTTCTAAGGATGTAAATCCTAAAGTAGATCCTCGACGAAATCAATTATCTACAGACTGTCCTGATCCTAGAATGAGTGGAAATGAGGGTGGTGAGTTTATATAAACTCAATGAGTAAACAAACATCATCAAAATATTTAAAGTCGAGTACATTGAGACAACTTAAAATAGTTCATCATACTATAATTCATAACGTTTCAAACTCATTTCAACTAAATAAAAAAATTTTATTTCACTCAAATAATCAACATGGCTTATGAATTTCTTAAAAATTTAGCTTGTGCCAAAACTCATTCTCGGGGATACCTTGGCCAGGGCATCCAACCGAGTCCACCAAGGCTATTAAAGAAAAGTTCATATATGCATAAAACACATTTTTACGTTTAAAAGTATAGCCGTTCCTTGGCGTTGGCTGAGTTCACCCTCACGTGGTGGTTTAACATGTAGTGAACTTTAAAGCTTTACCTTAGGAGATACCCTCCGCGCCTCTCGTACCAAGGTAAAATATAACCAGGTTTACCGTGCCCCTCTCTAATAGGCTAGTCCACAGAAACCCACCACTGCAGTGACTAATCAATATCCCACCAAATCAATAAAAGCTTCGACAGCATGACATGACAATTATATTACTACCCAGCTTGTTAAGGCAAAACAAATAGTTCATACAATTTCAACACAATTTCCAATTCAACCATTCATGCCAATATCACCATAAGCCATTCAATTCAAACCATAAATTTACAACACAATCAAACAGTCTCCAATTACTTAATTTCTAAAATCATCATTCAATTTCAAAATGATTTATAAAACTCATTTCATTTAATCACATTTTACTTATAAAACATAAGGATTTACCATTTAAACTCATTTTTCTATAAAATCACAAAAACGAATAAAAACTACTTTAGATAATTAAGATGATAATAAGGTTACTCG
>NC_030851.1:13781061-13793677 GCF_000208745.1 Theobroma cacao | reverse complement strand
TTGTTCTTGCCTTGGCCGGCCAAGAGAAATGAGATGGGAGAGTTTTAGTTGTGTTTATAAAGGAAAATATAATAATATTAAAGCTTGACACTTGTCACCATGTGATTGATCCATACATAAAACTTAATAATTAAGCATTTCTTCTCTACCACATAAAATCCCTCAATCATCCAAAGTATAAAATGAATTTTATGGGTTTGACAAGTGTCAAGGTGGTGTAAAATTCTAAAAATTCTAATTGCGTCCTTGTGGACACGTGAAATGATCTTTTTGCCCTTATGTTCGAAAAATTGTCAGAATTAAAATTTTTCACTTCTTAAGCTCAAATTATGTTTCAAATAGTCAAACTTGATCAAAATTTCATCCACCATCCCAAATTTACCCTCGGGTGGCAAAATGACCATTTTACCCATACGTTATGAAAATTCCAATTTAACTCCAAATCAATCCCCGAACTCCGAATCACCATATTAAGTCATTCTAAGGTTCAATAACTCTCAATTGCATCTTAAAATCTTTATTTGAACTAGTTTGAGGCTTAAATCAACTTAGTTGTACCACTAGGTACATTATCGACTTTTGACGATTTTTCCAAGGTATTCAAGTATGCAAGCATGTTGTCAAATACATGAATGACATGGCAAGTATATTATAGGGCTGGGCTTGACACAAAGTATTTAAAAACACCAAAATGTAAATTCAAAGTGAAGTTGACCGTTAAGGGGCACCAAATGAGATATTTCAAGTTTGAAGATATTTTAATCGATTAATGTTTATTTCAACCAATTAAAGTAAAAGGAAGTAAAGCCTCAATTAGTTAAAGGGAGGACTAAACAATTAAAGGAAGACTACTAGTTGGAGAAGTTTGAAAATAGAATGTTTTTAATCAGTTAGAGTTTCCTTTAACCAGTTAACACAATGAACCAAGCTACCAAATAGTGCAAGTTAGAGAAGGCTTAATTGATTAAAGCCTACCTTTAACCATTTAACAGAAAACTATCTGCCCATTTGAATTTAAATGCTAGAAGATAAAATAACAGATAGAAAGGCCTCAGATATATTCATAATGGCTAAAAACTGCCTTTAATAGCCATAATTGATTTTTAAAATATAAAAAGGTCCTCCAATAATCAAAGATTACAAAAAGCTACAAAGATCACATTTTTGAGCAAAAAGCCCAAGAACTTTCTTTTACACACTTGTTCTTCATTCCTATTCTTGTTAAAATGGTTTGAGCTTGATTATATACATCTTAGATAAAAAAGAGTGATCACTTGTATTCCTTTTTCTTCTTAATTCTTGGTTGATTCGAGTAAAGGATTAGAGCTTGGATTAGAACTCACCTTGTAAAAGCTTGGTGGAAGCTGTTAATTCCACTATTTCAGTGAAGTTGGGTTAAAAATCCCTGATTGGGAGATCAAGGTAGTGTCATAGGTCAAAGGGACTGAACCACTATAAATACTTGTGTTTTGCCCACTTCTCTCTACCTTTCCTTACTTGGTGTCTTTTAACCTTAACAAGTTTTAAACCTTCCATCTTATATTTTATAAAGAGTTTTTCAAGCTCAAAGAGTCACCTTTCAAAATTTTCAGTGCTATTCAACCCCCTTTAACACTCCATTGGGACCAAGAAAAATGAGGTTGCGTAATAAGATGGAAGATGATTTTCTTGCTAGTTCACTTATCCTTTACATTGAGAAAGAGATTGCCAAGAACATTGACACGGATTTTGTCATAGATGAAATCTAATTTTAATTTTTCTTTTTGCTTTATGTTTATTTATATTGGTGAATCTGAAAACTTATATTTAAATTGTTAATGAAATTTTATGGTATAATTTAATTTTATTTCAAAAGTGATTAGATTTCTACTCTAAATTGAATCATTGACCCGATCCATGACCTTATATGATTACTTGTCACACCTCATACAAAATCTTAAATTTGCCACTGCTCGCCTTTGCAAGCTTATTAAGAGAATCCCATCCTTAGGGTGATCATTTACAAGTAAAAACATTTTCATGTAATATAGACTTTAATATGAGTAAAGGCCTTTTAATAAGGATATTCCACAAGCCCTCCCATCATACTAGTGGGATGCAAATATACTCTTTCACCTAGAGAATTTTCCAAGTAAACTCGTCTTAGCAAACTTTCTCAAAAAGTCCTATCATCAAGGCTTTATCTAATGTACATCGAGATGCTAAGACATTTAAATGATGCAATGATGGTGCATGACGTGCTATAAATTTCAATATTAATCATTTTTTATACTATATATTAATTATTAATTATTGTTTTATTATTTCTCTTTTTTATTTCATTTCTATTCTATTTTTTTATTTTATTAATTTTTTTATTAACATTTCTAAACAAATATTTATTTGGGATGAAAGTATTGGGACTCAAAATTGAAACCCTCCCATCATATTGGTGGAGTTTTAACCAAAATCCCTCTTTTAGGAAAATTAATTTAGGATTACGACTTCTCACATCCTGAATAAATATTCCATCATCGGTATAATCTAAATAATCTATTTTTGTTACATTATTATTATATGATTTCTAAAAGATGAAACATTCTATTATTATATTATATATATATATATATCTATTTCTTTAAAACTCTAAATACTCTACATATTTTCCATGAGTATCATTCTTCAAAATTTTCCTTTTTATAGTGCTAACTAATTTAAAATATCATGTAGAGATAAAATTAGAAGTTCTTTTCTTTTATTATTATTTTCTTATATATCCATGTACATTTTATATATACTGATCTATTTTCAGTTATTATTTTTATTTAAATAAACTTATTCCTACATTCCATGCTAACTATAAATTGCTAGTAAGTTAAATTGAAATGACATAAAAGCAACCAATAAAACCCAATAAGAAACAAAACAAAATGGCCCAAGAAGATTTGTTACCAAGCTTAGGTTGTAGTTGTCTCAAAATCTAAAAGGGTTTTCTCTTGGCTCCAAAATGGGCCCACAAGCTAACCTTAAGATGCCATGGATAATAGGTTGCTTCAAGGTCTATTTTCCAAAAGCAACTAAGGACAAGGGCCTGTCTCAATCAAACCTTTTTTTTTTGCCTGAAACTCGACGTTTAGTGCTTTTCTTGTTCTCTCAAAACAATGTCATTTTTTTCCCCTAAATCCTAGTTATTTAAACTTTTTCTTTTTGTCTTGATTCAAGGTTTCTTTCTTCTTAATCCCTAACCCTAGTTGCAACCCTCAAATTTATTCTTTCTCTCTTTCTCTTTTTACTAAGCAACTTTATGTTCTCCTCTCCAAGCCGACCCCTTATCCTTAAGTTGCCATCGCTTCACCACTATTTTGCTACTCTAATGCCGTCACACGACCTTCCTCTTAAACTTAGAATCCCCTAATGTCAAACCTATTGTTTAAAAAAATATTCTTGAAAACCTTACTGAAACCAAAGCCTCTAGTCTCTCTCTTTTTTTTTTTATGTTTCTAATTGCTTTTCTTTTTTGTTTTCTTAGGTTGTAAATTAGTTGGTAGAAAGATAGGTTTTTTGCTTTTTTTGGTTTGTTTTGGTCTTCTTTATTAATATTTGTGGCTATTTTGAGAAAAAAAGAAAAAAATTAAGATTTTTTCCATATCTTTTTCTAGAGTTTTTTTCTAGTTTCTTTCCTTCAGGCCTCTTCCCATCTTCTTTCTTTTTTTAGAAAAATTTTTTTTCTCATTTTTTTAGAGCTTTTGTTTCTTCAAGAAAAGCTTCTTTTGGGTTTTATTTAAAAAAAAAAAGGTTTTCTAAGAAAATCTAGTTCTAGGGTTTATGTTTTTTCAAAAGCTTCTTAGGGTTTTTTTTTTTCAAAAAGGGTTTCTTAAAAAAAAAACTTCATTCTCGGGTTACTCTAATTTTTTTCTAGGGATTTTTCCCTTTTCTCATGTTGCTCTCTCCTTTATTTTATAGGTGAGGATAAGTGTTTTCAAAACCCATCTCCCACGCTTGCTGCCAATGGCAATGCCTTGAATGTTGCCGATAGTAGCATTTTTAGGTTTGGTTTCTTTCAAAAATTTCCCTTCCCTTGCAAATTAAGGAAGGTAAAATGGCTAGGGTAATAACCCTTACTTGAAAATAAGTAAACCTTTCTTGGAGAAATGAAAAGGCTATCATGGAATCCAGCTCAATTGGCTGCCATGGCAAGCATGGTAGCAAGGTTAATATTTTTCACTTTTTTTTCTTTTTTTCTTTTTTGGTTAGGCCTATTAGGTTTTGGGCTTTAAAAGCCTAAAGGCCCAATATATAATTGACTTAAAATGTCTTTGGACTTCAGTCTTGAAAAGACTCGATCTAACTAGACTCACATCCAACTTGACCCAGTGGTAAATAAATAAGGACCAATATATGAAACAAAAGAAAATAAAAAAAAAGGAATGATGTAAATTGACCCAAACAAAATGGGGTGAATACATGTACATTTGCCTATCTTGGTCATGTGGTATTCTTACCCCCACACCAAGCTTTATAAAGGGACAAGAATGAGTACTTTCATCTATCTTGGTCCTGTGGTATTCTTACCCCCACACTGGGCTTCATTCAAAACACATTACAATGAGTATCCACACAATAATCTACTCAAAGCCAAGCATTATACATCATTTCATGACACACATCCATTGTGTTTAATAATGGGCATCATAATATTCACATAATCCTTAAATGGTGGAGACTTACTTATCCACTATCATAATCCATTTTCATGACACTATAGTCAGCACATTCACCTTTACATGTAGGTCTCTCTAATGGTCCACACTATCACCTATACTTTGGTGGTTTCTCTAATTAAGGAAGTAAATGGGTAGTTAATAACTGGGTACCCACGAGTACTTGACCCGATAGAATAGGGTTCGGGTACTCCATAATTGGTTACGGGGTAGGTTCAAGTATTATTTTTAGTACCAAACTCAAGTTAGGGTATCACCCTTAGGGTACTCGAAACCTAAACCCGATTATATTTATTTCCTATTTTGGCTACCTGGTACCCCATATAGAACTCGATTATAGTTATAATACTTATAAAATTTTTATAAATTTTTTATATTAGTTGAATTTGTAAACGAACAAATGTAAAATTAATTTATACTAATTGAACTATGATGCAAAGTTTATATATAAAACTTTTATATTAATTGAACTTGTAAGCTAACAAATGTAAAACTAATTTATACTACTTGAACAATGTGTTGGGATGAGCCCTACAGCCAATTGGGATTGGTTAACGCTTGATTCCAATCATGCAACACTATCATTCATGTTAAATGATTAAAGGTTTTCCTTCATTAATAAGACATCAATTATAACAAATTATAAGTCTAATTGGATGAAACCCATGAGATTAATATGTCTTGCAAGGGAACTGTAATAGGTTGCAATTTTGAAATCCTTATGCATCAAAGCATAATCTCAAAATATTCCTGGTCAATGTATCATTGAGACTGGACATCAATGATACTTAGAGACTAGTACATTCTATGTTCTTTACTTGAGAAGTAAGCAACCGATCTCATAGGTTGAAGTATAGAGATACTTGGAACTAGAATGTAGGTGCTTGCCCAGAAGAGCAAGTCAACTGAACATGATCCGCCATGAGAAATGCATCTAGTATTTTACTCAAGTGTCTATGCAATACTTCTCATGTGTCAGTTGTGTAAATACTCCCTAGACTTGAGACACGAAGTTGTCTTATGTGTGGAGTGCTATGCTTTGATTTCATCCCTACGAGTGCCTAACCAAGAATGCCTAAACAGGATGCTTTTGGGTATAGCATGAAGCATGTGAAGGCAAATGAGTGGTCAAGATAGGAATCATCAACCCAAATGATGCAGGGGACATATCCACGCTGTTCTTGGTTGATATTAGCTTATTGAACTCCTTGGCCAAGGTGACCTAAAGTTTATGAAAGGAATTTCATAAGTCTTTATAAAGCTGATGATCAAACTTTAAGAACAAATATGGAGATAAATAAGAGTAGACACTGCATTATGCTCTTATCATCTCTGGGATATATGATGAGGGAATGAATTATACTGAAAGGCTAATCACTGAAAGGTTGAGTCAAACCATCTTGACTCTTCTAACATTTGGGTGGCCATGATGGATTGCTAGATCCCAATCTTGGTCTATGAACTCTAGGTAGTTAACTTGATTAATGATAAATTTAAAGTAGTTTAAATTTATCTAATTCTAAGTTTAACTTAAGCATTATATGTTGAGTTCATTGCCAACATGTTAGAAGCCTAATGGGTCACACAGCTAAAATGAATATCGAAAATAAAATGGGAGAGGTGATTAGGTTGGACTTAATTAAATTAGAAGTTATGAGCTTCTCAAGCACTTGGTTAAAATTGTTTAATTAAGTTGTGCCTAATTAATTAAATTATTTCATTAAATCAATGGGCCTAATTAATTAAATTGTTTAATTAAGTCATTGGGCATAATTAATTAAATTAAACAATTAAGTTATTGGGCCTAATTGATTAAATTTGTTTAATTAAATTGTTGGGCTTAATTAATTAAATTGTTTAATTAAGTTATTGGGCCTAATTGATTAAATTAAACAATTAAGTTAATGGGCTTCTTAAGGACTTAATTAAATTATTTAATCAAATTATTGGATTAATTGGCAATTACAAAATAGTTTTGTAATTAGGGTTCAAAATTAATCCAAGGTATAAATACCTTGCTATAGCCTCCAAACAAAGAGAGTGGAGAACCACTGAAAAAAAAAAAACAGAAGAGTGAACGGCACATTAGAAATTCTTTTGTTTTGCTGTTCCTTGGGTGAAGAAAAATAGTTTTTCATTCACTTCGTTTTTGTGTGTTCAGCCCCACAATTTTGTGNTTTCATGTCATTTGAGTGCTTGTTCATGTTTAATGGATGCTTGATTAACAAATATTTGTTTTGTATTTTGATTTGGTGTGATTTTGTTAAAATTGATTTTTCAAAAAATCTGCTTTGCCAATTTCATTTAATTCTGTCCAGCAACATTTGTAGCCTTTTTTAATCTTATTTTAACTTATTTGAATCATATATAGACTTAACTAATGTGTATTTTACATTGTGCTAAGGAGGCACAAGAAAAAGGAACACCATAAGGCACGGTTTTGGAGGCTGTCTTGCAAGGCAGCACACACACAGTTTTAGGTGCAGATTTCTGCTTCTATTTGTGCTTAATTTCCAGCAAATAAAATATTTAATTGTTACACATTTATTGCTGGATATGTGGACAGGAAAATCATGAAATGTTCATGATTGAATAGGCTGATTTTAAGCAAGAAATTTGAGCAAAAGTGAAAGCAGTCCAGCTCACTGTTATGACATGAATTTCAGTTTTAATTAACAAGAAAGTCTTGGAAATTAATTCTGAAAAATTCCAAGAAAACTATCTTTATTAAAATGTTTAATAAGGATTATTTCTGGAAAATATCATGGTCAAATATGCTGATTTCGAGCAAGAAAATTGGTGCAAATATAAATCTGTCCAGCTCACTGTTTTGGCATGAATTTCAGTTTTAATTGACAAGAAACTCTGGAAAATTAATTCTGAAAAATTCCAGAAAAATTATCTTTATTAAAATGTTCAATGAGGATTATTTCTGGAAATTTTCATGGCCAAACAAGCTGATTTAGGCTATTAATTATTGAAAGTTTGAAAACAGTTCAGAGAATAGTTACAGCTTGGAAATCAGTTTTGAATGGCAAGATAATCTTGCAAAATTAATTCTGAAAATTTCAGAATATTATCCTCATTTGAAAGGTTCAATTAAAGGATAAAATTTTGAATTTGAATTAATTTTTGAGTGGTTGGACACTTAACTAAATTAAAGGAATGTCATTTACATGTGAAACTGCACTCATGACAAAGGTTGTGCATGGTGCTGCCACACATGGATGCCGCACCTCCCATTGCCATGGATGCAACCGCTTTATAGAAAGTGGTTGTTTCCTAGAGAAATTGGACACTCAATGATCAGGAAAGATTCTTTCATTAGCTGATCATTGACTCCTAAATGTTAGGGATACATGCCTAAAATCAAGGAGTTTGAATCCTTGATGGAATCAATCAATTTTGAATTGATTGATAGTAGATCTCCAAAATATTAAGTCTTCCTCATTTGATGAGGACTCCCTAAATTAAGGGATTATGATTTAAATTTATCCACATCTAATTAGATTAGATAATTTTAATTAAAATTGAAAGTCAACTTGAGTAGATGACATCCTAATCCGATTAGGATAGATTTTAATTAAGATAAATTTACTAATAAATTAGGACATCTAATAATGATTAGAACTCTACAATTAGTGAATGGATAATACAAGATTAAAAGGTGGATAAGGACCTTTCTAAAATATTTAGGACACATGATTTGGATCATGAAACCTTTTAAAATGGTTTATGATAGATACTCAAATTAGGAAGTTTCTTAAATTGGTTTAGATTTCCAATTAAAGAAGTTTAATTAGAAAGAACTCACTAATAAAATTAATTCAAATATGATTTGAGCTATCTAAAGGCCTTGATATGATCAATTCCTTTACTAAGTAATTTAAAAAAAAAAATTACTAAATCTTTTCAAACCTAAGCACCAAATGATTTGAACTATGATCCTCAATTGTTGGGTGACATTTTTCAAATGAAATGCAAGATCATCATCATATTGAGCATGTTTACTTTATATGTTCATAACTAGAGTAGAAAAGTCCATAACCATCTTAGTAGAACAGCATGTGATAGATTTAATTTTATGTGATATATTAAATGATATGCATGCTGATCAAATGAGACCTTAATAAAACGAAAAGGATAAAATCCATCGGTAAATATTGAGTCGCATACCACGTATGATTAAGTTGCCTTCCACCATATAGCAAGATAACATGGCTGCTCTTTTAATCGGAGGCTTGTTGAGCACACTCAAGGCCACACTTTTACACGAGTATGTTTAAGCTATTGGTGGGCCTTACTCAACTAGTTTCATAAAATTCGAATGCTTGGAAACTAAAGGCAAAGGCTAAGCGAAACATATATGATATGTTTAGGCAATGTTTTGTCACCTAGCTGATCTAGGAGTTGTATAAAGATACAATTGGTAAGCTCAATTACCTACCTAATCTATCTATCATGGTTTGTTGAGCACACTCAAGGCCATGACTATATGGATGGGATCCTAGCCCACTAAGAGAATTCTAGTAGAGATCTCTCGAGGTGATATGAAGGGTTATTATCTTGTAGAAAATAGTGGGAGAACTATTTAAAATTTTAAAACCTTGTTTTAAATAGTTTATGCATGATGTTTACTTATTGCTTTATTTTATCTATTTAGGCATAATTTATGTACATGGCTAATAATCTGTCATTGCAGAGCATCTTGGATGCAAATAAACTCACTGGCCCAAACTTCCTCGATTGGTTTTGGAACCTCAAGATCATCTTGAAACAAGAGAAGAAATCATATGTCCTTGACACTCCTATTCCACTAGTCCCTACTACTGATGCTAGTGCTGAGGATAAAGAAGCATATCAATGTCATAAAGATGACAATGATGAGGCAGCATGCGTGATGCTAGCCAGTATGACCCTTGAGCTCCAAAAACAGCATGAACATATGGATGTCCAATCCATGATTCTTCACCTTAAAGAACTATTCGATAAGGAGGGGCACACTGAGAGATATGAGATCTCTAAAGAACTATTCCGGTGCAAGATAACAGAAGGCAGTTCTATTAGACCTCATGTGTTGAAGATGATTGGACTTATCAAGAGACTTAGACAATTGGGATTAGCAATGGATCATGAGCTAAGTATAGACTTAGTTGTACAATCTCTACTTGATAGCTTTAGTCAGTTCATGTTGAACTTTCATATGAATCGATTGGAAGCCACTCTTCCTGAACTTCTAAATATGCTAGACACGGTAGGGAGGTCCATCAGGAAAGATAAGGGATCATTGTTTCTTGTTTCTTCTTCCAAGGCTCAAATGAAGCAACGGAAGAAGAAAGCCCAAAAAGGGAAGAAGGTAAAATCCCAAAATGAGAAGGCCTTGAAGCCTAAAGGAGGTGTCAAAAGAGACAAAGAGAAGGACATTTGCCATCATTGTGGCAAACTTGGGCATTGGAAGAGGAATTGCAAGGAGTACCTAGCTACTGTGAGCAAGAAAAAGAAGCTTATTGAATTTTCTGATACAGGTACCATTTGCTAAATAATTCTAATTTATACTAAAGGTATATATGATACCTCAAAGTTGGTTCTCATATGTTTGACACATTGCAGAGACCAAAGAAAAAGATGAGTAGGATCTTGGCTGAGGAGGTGACCACATGGATGGACTACCTAAAGCATTAAATGTTACATTGGATGGTTACACTCTTATTTATCTCGACATGTTGGATAGTTTATTTGGATGTTTTTGAAGCATTAATTATGTGATTGCCATGGGAATGGTTGGTGAAACATTTGTCTTTAGCATTTGGATGTGGAAACTTTTATGTTTCAAGTTTGAATAATTATTTGGAATAATTATGTCATATTTTAATTATCCATGCTTCATGTTTATCCTTGCAATGATATTTGATCAATTATGAATTATGTTCAATTGATCAAAAGGTTGAATATTGATTCATATAAAATGGAACTTTCTTAAGAGCAAAACATAGAGATGAATGTTCAAGAAATAAAGCAACTTCATATTGCAATATAATTTGGTCCATATCTCTCCAACATAAAAGCCCATTATGATATTCCAAATCAATATGATTCCAAGCATACATTGAGATGTATATATATCATGGAATATTCAAAAGAGTTTGAATATTACTCTCACAAAGGATCTTGAATTTAGTGGGAGCCCACTAACAATAAAAGTTTAAAAGGGCCAGATGGCATAACATAGAGTGACACATGCATATGATGCATGCAACATAATCTAGTTGGAATGGTCCCAAGTAGCAAAAGGGATTATACATGTATATAAATAAAGTCATATACATCATACTATAAAGGGCTCAAATAAGAAGATATTTAGATCGTTAGTTCATGGAACTAATAAAGGGTTCTGAACATTGTTAATGTAACAATGGAGCCATTGTTAATCCACATACGATGAGGTAGCAATTGGCTTTGTGCTAGTGGGAGATGTTGGGATGAGCCCTGCAGCCAATTGAGATTGGTTAAGGCTTGATTCCAATCATGCAACAACATCATTCATGTTGAACGATTAAAGGTTTTCCTTCATCAATAAGACATCAATTATAACAAGTTATAAGTCTAATTGGATGAAGTCCATGAGATTAATATGCCTTGCAAGGGAACTATAATGGGTTGCAGTTATGAGATCCTTATGCATCAAAGTGTAATCTAAAAATGTTCCTAGTCAATGTATCATTGAGACTGGACATCAATGATACTTAGAGACTAACACATTCTATGTTTCTTACTTGAGAAGTAAGCAACTGATCTCATAGGTTGAAGTATAGAGATACTTGAAACTAGAATGTAGGAGTAAGACCTCGACCTCTATAGGCTTGTAACTAGGCATAGATGCAACAACATTGGCTAGGGGTAGTTTCGTCATTTCCTTCGTAAGACCCTAAAAGTAATTTTTAAATAATATTAAGGCCTAAGTAGGCCTAAGGCATAAATGAATGATGAAATATGGGTAAAATGATGAAAAAAAATAAAAATGATGATGATTTCCATGGTAGGGGTAAAATGGTCATTTTCCACCTTGGGTCAAAATTTTTAAGTTTTCGCGAACCCGAGCATTTCTAGACCATTATGGACTTTGTTTCAACGTCAAAAGAGTAAAAAGATTGCATAAAGGATTGGAGGAGAACAAGCTAACTTGTTGAGGGCATTTTCGTAATTTAAGTGGAGTGGATAAGCTTAAGTTATAAATATCATCTTCCAGTAGCTTCTTCTCTCATTTTCCAGTAGCTTCTTCTTCTTCTTCCTTCTTTCCTTTCACGTTGCTTTCATCCTCCATGGAAGCTTGATCTGAAACCTCCATAACCTTTCTCAAAATAGCTCCAATTTTCAAGCTTTTGTGCACTTTGGCATAGAACCCTTGTGCTCTTTCACTTTCTCACTTTAAAACAATTGATAAGTCTTACTTCCATACTTTCTCTCACTAGCTAGACATTTTAGAGAGAGAAAAAGAGGGAGCTTCAATAAGAGCTTGAAAGTTTTTTGGAAAGAATTTCAATTTCAAAGCTACCAAGGTGAGTAGTAAATTAGAGTTGAATTTTAAGTGTTGAGAAGGGCTAGAGATTAGACTTGTGAATATTTTGTAGTTGAGGTTGTTCATTCATTGTAGAATGATTAGAATAGTGAAAATAGATAGCCAATTAGATGGCAATTGGATGCTAGTTAAGAGATAGCTTTAAGAGTTTATAAGTATTGGAATTGATTTAATTGTGATGCTAATGTGATGATTAGGTTCCAAAGAAGCCCCACCGTCCCATTTGAACCATTAGGGAAGTTATAGTCAACTAAAGGTTCAACAAAATACCGGTGAGTGAATTTGTATTTCAAAATTATTTTAGGAATGTGAATGTATTTGCACTAAAATCTTTTAATGA
>NC_030851.1:13708248-13780905 GCF_000208745.1 Theobroma cacao | reverse complement strand
TATATATATATATATATATATATATATATATATATATATATATATATATATATATGTTGTGCATTGATGGTTGATATTGTGTGATAATGATAATTGTGCTTGTGCATGATGTGGGGGGATGCGCATGCCGGTGATGACGGTGGTGAGGGAGTTGGATGATGAAAGTGCCCGTGTGCATGATGTAGGGGGATGCACACGATGGCACTATTTGTGCACGATGTGGGGGGACGCACACGATGACTCTGGCTATGTGCACGATGTGTGGGGATGCACATGAGCTGGGTGAGACAATGGTGGTATTAGTGTTTATCTAAGTATATATGTGTATATATGTTTATGAAATAAAAGTTCATGAATATGGTATATGACTGTGATGGATGTGAAAATTTGACATGTTGAATTTTGAGAATTTTTAAGTGTTTCAAGTTGATTTTGTCATTTCAGCAAGATGGCCTTTTTCTTGAGAGAATGAAAAGTTTTCTTTGGTGCCATGTTTCTCGTTGCAGCGAGAAACTCTCGGTTTGAGGGGTCTGCCTGACCTGGTTCTCGTTGCAACGAGAAAATTTCTGGAGCTTCTCACTACAGCTAGATTGAATCTCGCTGCAGCAAGAAACATTATGTTTTGGCCACTTGAATTTCACTGCAGTGAGAAAGAATCTCGCTGCAGCAAGAAACTTTCTGTCCGGTATGCTATTTTGTCGATCCTTGCCATATTTTTCCATTTCATCTGCACCATAGTTAATCATGGACTCCCAACATTTAGGGGTTTATTTAATTAAGTTTGAAATGAGGAATTTTAGAGAGAAACCCTCGTCCAGCTAATAACTTGAGCCAAATTTCATTGCAGCGAGAATGCCTTTCCGCTGCAGCGAGGACTCGTCATTTCATATGACTAGCTTGTATATCACTGAAGCTTTCATTCTTCAAATTCTTTGTTATGTATGGAATCATTACTATCAAGTGATTAATCATTTAAGGGTTTAACGAGGGGTTTTAATAAGAATGAAACTAAATTGCATTGTTTTGAAAATAAACTCATCACGATTACTTTGAACTTTCCTTCTCGTTTGCTTGTTCCCCTCGCATGTTCACTCACTGAGTTTGTACTCACCATTTTCAACTTCATGTTTTCAGATCAAGAAGCAATTGGTAACTAGGTCGAGGTGTCCTAGTAGATTCGACTCTTGGTAGGTGTCTCGGTATTCAGTAGCTGTACTTTTGTCCGAGTCTCTCCGCTGGAAATCGAGTCTCCTTTTTTACATGTATAGACAAACCTGATGTAAATTATTCAGATACATGTTGCAGATAATATATGTATATTTTGATGGGTAATGCCACTAGGAGTTGGAAAATATTAGCATTAGTTTGATTCGAAATTATGAAATGTAACTTTAGTAACTTTGATGGAATATTGAACAGGTCACATAGATAGGCTTGCTTGGACTTAGTGGGCTATGTTCATTGAGTCCATGTGCCGATCATGGCCCAGCATTTGTGTCGTGACTATAGGTGCTTGCCTAAGAGAGCAAGTTCACTGAACATGATTTGCCATGAGAAGTGCATTTGGTATTTCACTCAAGTGTGTATGCAATACTTTTCATATGTCAGTTGTGTAAGTACTCCCAAGACTTGAGACACCAGGTTGTCTTATGTGTGGAGTGCTATGCTTTGATTTCATCCCTACGGGTGCCTAACAAATGATGCCTAAACAGGATGTTTTTGGGTATAGCATGAAGCATGTGAAGGCAAATAATGGTCAAGATAGGAATCATCACCCTAAGTGATGTAGGGGACATATCCTAGCTGTTCTTGGTTGATATTAGCTGATTGAAGTCCTTGGCCAAGGCTACTTGAAGATTATGAAAAGAGTTTCATAAGTCTTTATAAAGCTGATGATCAAACTTCAAGAATGAATATGCAGATCAATAAGAGTAGACACTGCACCATACTCTTATCATCTTCGGGATATATGATGAGGGAATAAATTACACTGAAAGGTTGAGTCAAACCATCTTGACTCTTATAACATTTGGGTGGCCATGATGGATTGCTAGATCCCAATCTTGGTCTATGAACTCTAGGTAGTTAACTTGATTAATGATAATTTTAAAGTAGTTTAAATTTATCTAATTCTAAGTTTAAGGTAAGAATTATATGTTGAGTTCATTGCCAGAATGTTAGAAGCCTAATGGGTCACACACCTAAAATGAATGTTGAAAATAAAATGAGAGAGGTGATTAAGTTAGACTTAATCAAATTAGAAGTTATGAGCTTCTCAAGCACTTGATTAAAATTGTTTAATTAAGTTATGCCTAATTAATTAAATTATTTAATTAAATCATTGGGCCTAATTAATTAAATTGTTTAATTAAGTCATTGAGCCTAATTAATTAAATTAAACAATTAAGTTATTGGGCTTAATTGATTAAATTCGTTTAATTAAGTCATTGGACTTAATTGATTAAATTCGTTTAATTAAGTCATTGGGCTTAATTGATTAAAATTGTTTAATTAAATTGTTGGGCTTAATTAATTAAATTATTTAATTAAGTTATTGGGCCTAATCGATTAAATTAAACAATTAAGTTAATTGGGCTTCTTAAGAACTTAATTAAATTATTTAATCAAATTATTGGATTAATTGGCAATTACAAAATAGTTTTGTAATTAGGGTTTAAAATTAATCAAAGGTATAAATACCTTGCTATAGCCTCCAAACAAATGAGTGCAAACTACTGAAAAAAGAAAAGGGGGAGTGAACGGCACATTAGAAATTCTTTTGTCTTGCCATTCATTGTGTGAAGAAAAATAGTTATTCATTTACTTCATTTTTGTTTTGTGTGTTCGCCCCACAATTTTGTGTGGATTATGAGTTTATGAAACTCATCTTTGCTAGCACATTGTCAAGGCATAGCACTCCTAATCCTTAAAGAAGGATTTTCTCATTCATTGGTGTGGATCACCATTAGAGGCTGCACAAGCATTCCTTGGACAGCTTTGGTTTGCAACAACCGAGCTGAGGTGGTTGAGCTTTTTAAAGGCTGATTTGGTGGTTAACAAAGGATTAATCAACCTTTGTTATTTAGGTAAAGTGATATGATCATATACTTTCAATTTCATTTAATTCTGTACTCGATTTGGCATGAAAGTGATCTTAAGAAGGTGAGGTGTAAATTTAATTTTAAATTTATTTTCGCTGCATTTTATTTGTATATGATGCATGATCAGCCCTCACCCAACACAATGATGCAAACGTACATATATAAAATTTTTATATTAGTTAAACTTGTAAACTAACAAATGTAAAAGTAATTTATATTACTTGAACTATGATGTAATCTTAAAAATATAAAATTTTAATATTAGTTGAATTTGTAAACTAATAAATGTAAAATTAATTTATATTACTTGAACTATGATGCAAACTTAAATATATAAAATTTTAATTTTAGTTAAACTTGTAAATTAAAAAATGTAAAATTAATTTATATTTCTTTAACTAGGATGCAAACAACAATGTTTTGGTTAATAAACACTTTAACCTTCCGAAAGCAACATATAATATTTTTTCCTTAATTTATGTTTAATTTTTTTTAAGTAACTTTAATTATCTTTTCAACAAATTTAATTTGATTTGATATCTTATATATATTTCCTTTCCACTTATGACTTATCTACCATATATAAATAAAGACTAGATAATCATATAAGATATAAAAATTTTACATTATATCTATTTTCTTAATTTTTCATTTAAGATAACATAAGATAATACTAGAAATAGATATAAGATAACATAATGTAATAAAGACTAGATAATACCCTATTTCAAGTCCAAAAAAAATACTTTATTTCGTTGTATTATTGTTGATTTTAATTGTAGAATAGTTTTTAATTGTTAGTTGTGGAATAGTTTTCAATTGTTAGTTAATCATATATAAATTAACGTATAACATTTTCTATTTGGATTTTGGGTTCGGGTTATTAAATAGGTATCCGAATACTAAAAATTTTCTTTGAATAATCGAGTAATTGACGGATTCAGATAATTAAAGGTTAGTGCTATTCTAATAGGGCTCGGTTTTGAGTAGTATTTTTTAGTTTTATTCGAATTTTTATAAAGTTTGAGTACTTTGGCATTTAAATGGTTTCAAGGTCAAGTACCTCATAAATAATAGGGACGCTACCTGTTTACATCTCTATCTCTAATATTCCACAATCATATTCATTTGGGTGGTTATCTATCAATCCACCTTGGCATTATTTTAGCCATGCACCAATCGGGCAACATCTAGTCGAGGAATATTTGAACGAAAACATTTGGAAAGGTTTGTCTCCTTTGTTGAAACTAATACATAATAGAGATATTTAATACATAGTAAACTAAAAATTCATTGAAAACATTTATCCACAAATAATTCAGTTTATCCAAAAATGATTTAGCATCCAAATCATGCAAGGTAATTCCATTGCTATACCATGCTCAATTTTACTATATAAAATACTTAAAATGGGTACCCACTCACCTCAACAAGAAGCGTATTCTTTTTCTAAGCTTCATGTCACCAAAACCTTACTCCTCTACAATCTCGAGCTCTAGAAATCACCTATCACAGTAAAACCTATCATAAGTTTCTATTTTCTAACAAAAATCCATTTTTACTAACAAACTCATTTATTCGAAACTAATCGATTAAATCCATATTTTTTGTTTCAAGCTAATAATCCACAACAGTTTAAACCCAAATCATATATAATAAAACCTTAATCATTCTTACCTCCATAACTTGTTGAATAACAAAAATCCCCCAAATCCTAGCTCAAATTCTATTTAAATGAGTAAAAATTTACGAAACCCCTAAGTTAGGTTGGAACATTGTGATTAATACCCAAAAATGTCAAATCTTACCTTAGATTTGAGTTTGGAAGGTTGAATGCTTGTCCAATGGAGTTTTGAGAGGTTGGAGGGGGTTTGGTGGTTGTTAGGGATTAGTTAGAGGTTGAGAAAATGAAAAATGAAAGGTATGGCTCATGTTGACTCTTTTATATTTTTTTCTATCAAAAGGCACTAGGATCAACTAAAGAAGGTATGGGATTGGTTGAGACTTATCAAGTCTTTGATATTTTCATGTAATTTGACTTAAGATCAACTAGTGAAGTTATAAGACTGACTAAGGCTATCAATTCTTCAAGGTTTTCATGTAATCTGACATCAGATCAAATTGTAACCATTGGGGGTCGATCTTCTAAGTTTAAACTTGCAAAAATACATTCATTTGGATTTCTTTTTCAACTTTTCCTTCAACCATCATTTATCCATGAATATAACATAATAATATAGAGAGATTTATGTGATACCCCAACTTCTATAGGCTTGTAACTAAGTATAGATGTAATAATATGGGCTAGGGGTAGTTTCGTCATTTCCTCTAATAAGCTCCCATAAGAAGTTTTATGATATTTTAAGGCCTAAATAGGTATAAGACCGCATAAATGATGTGGAATGATGAAAACACGAAGAAAACTAGAAATGACGATAATTTTCACAATAGGGGCAAAATGGTCATTTTTCACCTCGAGTTAAAATTTTAAGTTTTCATGAACCCGAGCATGTCTAGACCATTATGGACCTTGTCCCAGTGTCAAAAGAACAAAAAGAGTGCATAAAAGACTGGAGGAGAATAAGCTAATTTGTGGATGGGCAATTTGGTAATTTCAAGGGAATGGATAAGCTTGGGCTATAAATATCTTCTCCTTCCAGTAGCTTCTTGAATTTCCAGTAGCTTGTCTTCTTCTTCTTCTTCTTCCATCTCACGTTGCTTCCAACCTACATGGAAGCTTGATATGGAGCTTGCATAATTTTCTTTCTCTAGCTCTAATTTTCATACCTTTGAGCCCTTTTGACTAGAACCCTTGTATTCTTTCACTCTCTCACTTCAAAACCCTTGATAAATCTTATTTCCATACTTTCTCTCACTAGTTGGGCATTCTAGAGAGAGAAAGAGAGAATTACCCCATTTGTTTGGAAGCTATTGGAAGAGAATTCAACTACAAAGAAATCCTAGGGTGAGTGCTGAACTAAGCTTGGTTTTTAGCTGTGGATAATGGCTAGTAATTTAGAATATGAACTGTTTTATTGTTGAGGATATTCATCCACTTTATAGTGCTTAAGATAGTGAACATAGATAGCCATTTAAAGTGGCTAGCTAAGGGATAGCTTTTAGGGTTTATAGTATGTGAATTGACCTATTGCTGCTGCTAATGTGATTCTAGGTTCTAACGAAGCCCTATCATCCCAATTGGATCATTGAGGGAATTAGAGTCAACTAAAGGCTCAACAATATACCGGTGAGTGGACTGCCTATCAAAAATCGTTTTGGGATATGATTGTTTTGTACAAAGTATTTGAATGATTCTATACAACTTTTGTTAAAACAAGTGCCTTGGGAACAAGCCTTTGATAAATCAATTTTATGCTATGACATGTGGTTATCATGGATCTCTATGCTGCAGCATTATGTTGATATACATATATGTTTGAATATAGTGTTGTGTAATTATATTGACTCGGCTATGTGCGAGTAGGGAGTGCGCATAAGCCGAGAATGACCTGGTTATATGCAAGTAGGGAGTGCGCATAACCCGGTGATGACCCAACCATGTGCGAGTAGGGAGTGCGCATGAGCTGGTGATGATGATGATGTGATGGTGTGTATGATGATGATGGGATGGTGTGCATGATGATGATGGGTATACGTATACATATATACATATGTAAATATGTGTGTTATAGAAAATTAATGAGTAATGGTATATCGTTGTAATGCATGTGAAACTTGACATGTTAAACTTTGGAAAATTGTTATGTGTTTCATGTTGGTTTGGACATTTCAGCAGGGTGAGTTTTCTTTGGGAAGAAGGGCAAATTTTTCATTGGTGCCCTATTTCTCGCTGCAAATAGAATCATTTTCGCTGCAGCTAGAATCATTTTCGCTACAGCGAGAAACTCTCGGGTTTTGAAGGGGTAGACTAGCCAAAAACTCGTTGCAGCGAGAATCCATTTTTACTGCAGCGAGAAAGGTATTGTAGCTTCTCACTGCAGCGAGAAACTTTCTGTTTTATGACCAAAATCTCGCTGCAGCGAAAGCCTTTCTGTTTTGTCTTCTATCTTGTCCGATTGCTGCCCTATTTTTCACTTCTTTGCTACCATATCTGAGCATGGACTTCCAACATTAAAGACTAAATGAGTTAAGTTTAAAATGAGGAGGTTTAGTGAGAAACCCTCGTTCGGTTAATAACTTAATCCCAACGTCGCTGCAGCGAAGATTCGTTGTTGTATTTGACTTGCTTGCATATCATTGAAGCTTTCATTCTTCAAATGGTTCGTTATATATAGGTTCATGATTTTCAAATGATTAATCATTTAAGAGCTTGNGATGTAAATTATTAAAATACATGTTGTAGACATTGTATGTAAATTTTTAAGGAGTAATGCCAGTAGAGTTGGCATGTATTTCACTATTTTGATTCAAAAGTATAAAATATGACTTAGCGATATTTGATGGAATGATGAGTGGGATAAATCGATAGGCTTGCTTGTGCTTAATAGACTACGTTTATTGGGCCCTTACGTCGATCATGGCCCAGAAATTTGGGTCGTGACAATTTACATCAAACGACAAGGAATGCTTATAGATAGTCATCGCCAATGTAAAATTCATAAAAGTTTAAATTTTTACCAATTTCCACAATATGAAAAGTCAAGGTTTTACAGTATCAGATGAGGCTAGTACAAAAGAATTGTGGGACAAATTTGTTAGATAAATAAGCATACAGTAAAGTAACCAAAAGGACGGTGAATTGGTTATGAAGTAAAAATCCACTTTTTTAACTCAAGACAATGCGAAAGCTTGAAAAGCAAAGTGTAAAACAGAGTATATGTTAAATAAAAAATAAATGCAGAAAGTAAAGAATACTAAATCAAGTTTTTATAGAGATTCAGTACTTCAATGCCTACTTTCGCTCTCTTAATAGCATAAGGAGTTTGAATCCACTATGAACTATCTTTTAACGATCAAGCATAATCTATACAAAAGTCACTGTCTTTTGAAGATCAAACATAAACTTTACAAGCCATTACCTTTCGAGGATCAAGCATAACCTCTACAAAAATTACTACCTTTTTTGGATCAAGCACAACCTTTACAACCAAACCATTTTAAGGATTAAGCACAACCTCTCTACCTTTTGGTCGAAGGTATAACCAATACTACCTTTTCCAAAGAAGGTACATCCTTTGCACTACATTTTGCTCGAAGGTATAACCAATCTTATTTTTTCCAAAGAAGGTATAACCTTAGCAATACCTTTTTAAGGAGGTATAACCTTTACACTACCTTTTATGTGGAGGTATAACCAACAATAATGGATTCTTCAAAAGATATGATCTCAAGACTTCTAAAAAAGTAATGATCTATTTAGGCTTAAAATATTAAAGTTTTTTTAAAGATAAAGAATTTTTAGGCTCGGGAAAAGTCAACTAAAGGATAAACATGTGAACTTGAAAATTTTTTCTACTCAAAGGAAGGATTTTTTATCTTGCTCTATTTGCAACTTGTTTTTCCTCTCTTCTTTCTTATTCTTCTTATTCTTCTTTTCTCTATTTCAAATCTTCAAATTCTTCAAAAACTTGCATTTTGGCTATCCAAGATGGGTACTTATAGGCTTTATGATTTTTTGCCTATTAAGGTAAGTTTGAAATGAATTTTCGTAAGTTTTGGCTAGCTTGATCAAGTCTGTCATACTTGGAGAATCAATTCTTTGTCCCTGAGTTCTTAGTTATTCCTATCATTCTCAAAGTTCTTCTATTTCTTCTTCTTCTTCTTCTTCTCTCTTTTCAAATCTTCAAATTCTTCAAAAACTTGCATTTTGGGTCTCCACGATGGGTATTTATTGGCTCTATGATTTCTTGCCCGTTAGCGTAGGTTTGAAATGAATTTTTGTATGTTCTGGCTAGCTTGATCAAGTATGTCCTTGAAAAATCGATCCTTTATCCCTGAGTTATCGGTTCTTCATGTCATTCTTCAAGTCTAGAACTTTCTGTCTCCAAAGAATCAATTCTTTCTTCTTGGAATGTTGATTCTTTCTTAACTTGGCTCAAAGGTGTCACCTTTACAATTTTCCAAGAATCGATTTTTCTTTCTCAAAGTGTTAGTTCATCACTGTAGTTTGGCGTCAAAATTTGGATTTAAGCTTGATCTTTGATGTTCCATTCTTATCTAGTTGTCCCATCTCTTTCTTCTTCTCCAAGCTTTTGATTTTTGTCATTGATGCTTCAAGAACTAATGTCTTCTTTCTCAATAATTGGTTCTTTGTCTTAAGACTTATGCTTGGATTCGTTCTGTTTTTCTAGAATCAATTCTTGCTCCCTGAGTTATTGGTTTTTTCCTATTCTAGTAGCTTCTATCTTTCAAGAACCAATATCTCCTTTTCATAGAATCAATTTTTCCTTTTCAAGAGATCGATTCTTCCTATAGAGAAGCAAAGAATTTTACTTTCTGTGTAATGAGAATTAATTCTTCATTTACTAAAGCTCAATTCCTGAGGCTGATACTTTAAGTTTAAGTTTATTCAAAAGCATTTTTCTTTGCAAGATCAACTTCAAAACTCTTAAAGATTTTCTTTAAGTTTAAACACATTTTCATTCATTCTCAAAGCATGTTTAGATTTGTCATTTCAAAACTAGGATGAAGGTAACAAAATTAGAAGCCAATTATATACCAAACAATACAATTATGAAGAAATTTCTTGACAGTCATTTCAATAGTTACCAAATGGTTAATGATTATTTTGTTATTGAATAAAATAAAATGAAAATGGATGAAACTATAATTATGACCTCCATGATAGACAAACTCCCTCCATCATGGAAAATAGTTTTTTCAAATTTCAGTAAGGAGTTATGAACAATTTTAAGAGCTAAAATGATAAAGACAATTATAGAGTAGACACTAAACCATGCCTTATGTCTTGTCAAAATATTGGATGATGAAGGATCAAATTACACTAATAGACTCACACCGAAGGGTTAAGTCAAATGTATTTGACACTTATTAACATTTGGGTAGTCATTATACATTACCATTACCAAATATATGTGTTTTACTGATGGAACAAAATTCATCACCATTTTTAATAGATTATTGACCATTTTTCGACCAAATTCATTACGAAAATAAACCGATAAAATACCAACATATTATTGACGAAACTTACTGACCATGAGTGTTCTTTCGGTAAGTTGTCGATAATTTCATGGTGCGTACTAAACATAGATGGCGTAAAGATTGCTGACCAATTTCGTTTGTCGATATTGATGATCACTGACAAAATTCAGTGATTGAATTCCAAACAAATGTATTAGTTGACATTCTTTTTATGTACCAACGGAATAGTCATCAATATCATAGTTTAGATATTTTGGGTAATATATTCTAAAGTTTTTAATTACCGATGGTATTTTTTGTCAATAATTTTAATATATAATGAACCTCTTCAAGTTCCCTTCAGAAACTCTAACCGTTTCTCTCTTTTTTCTCTATCCTCACCTACACTTCAGTGCTACTTTCACCCTAAACAAGGCCAGTTTTAAGGTAAAGCCACCAAAGCAAAGGCTTTAGGCCTTAAATTTTCATGGGCCCTATAATTTTATAATAATAATATAATTAATTATATTCAAAATATATAAAATTTAAAATAATTAATAAATGTCTAATTATTCTCTCATGCCTAATAAATATTTATTTTCTCTCACTTCGATATCCTTATTAATTCTCAACTATTTATCTCATTTCCTATTAAAAATATGTAAAAGTCAAAATAATTAATAAAATGACATATTCTTGTACTTTTCTAATTATGTACTTAATAAATCTCAATTTTTTATCACTTCCTAATTCTCATAATGCTATTAATTCTCAACTATTTCTCCTATTTCCAATCAACTAAGGATAATATGTATTTAATCATTTCCAACTATTTTTTTTGTCTTATATATAAAACCAATTTTTCTTTTCAGTTTATAATATCCACTTATAAATTTCTTTCCTCATTAGCTCTTTCTTCTTTAACTTCAATGAAAAGTAGGTCTCATTTTCTTAATTTCAATAAAAAAGACCTTATTTAAATATTTAGTTTTAGGCTTTTAAGGTTATTAAGCTACTATTAGCTTTAAACTGACCCCCCAACCTCTTCGCAGTCAACCCAGCCCCCCCAACCTCTTTTTCACTAATCCCAACCTTGCCTTCTCTTCTCCCTCTTTCTTTCTCCATCCCCACCCAACCCCCAATGCTATTTTTGCTAAAAGCCAACCCCTTAGCCTCCTTGCTATCAACCTCGACCCAACTTCCTTTTCTCTCTCTTTTTATTTCTCCTTTTCTCTCTTTTCTCATGGTCAAGTTGGAGTTTGAATTGAGTATGTTTCTTGATCTCCTTTTTTTGTGCTCTTTTGCTTTCCGAATTTAGACTTCCATCAATGATTTAGTCTTGAGGCATATATTTTTTTTCGTTTTAATAATGGGCCATGTAGTTTTCAGGTTTGGGCATTAAGATCTTCATTTAATTTTGATGTTAGGGTTTGGGATCGAATTATGGGTAGGTGAGTTACTGATTTTCATCTATGTTCTTCTATTTTGGGTGTTTGTATGCTACAATTTAATTTTGTTGAGTGAAATGTTGTAATTTATATTTTTGCTCTAAAATGAGTTGAATGTCATAAACGTGATAATAGAATATTAGCATGCTTTAAAAAAACTTAATTATCATGCTTTTGGGATGTAACTCTAAGCTGCTTTATGATAATAGAATTTTAGCTTCAAATCTCGATGTTTTGCAAACCTGGTAAGTGTATTCGAAGTATTGTTAGTTGTGGCATAGCATATTCAAATACCATGTTTCTCAAGCATAGGCATACTGTAAATCATGACTGTCTTTGTCAGAACTTTACCTGGCATATTAAATATGCATATTAGAGTGTTGTTTATAAAATGACTATAACAAATTTTATCTTATTCATTTTGATTACATTACAAAAAAAAAGGCATTACCAACGAAAAATTTCGTCAATAATAGTTAAGATTCTGTCGCTCTGTGACAATATTGACCAAAAATTCTATCGGGATTCAGTTAAAAATATCTTGGTTAGTAATGGAAAATCCGCTAATGATGGAATATTCTATCAGTAATTTACCCACAAAATATTCTGTCGACAATTCGGTCAGTAATGGGTTTGATTCATTTGACCAATTTGTAGTCGGTAATGGGAGAATTTTGTTAGTAAATTATTTTTTTCTCAAATTAAAACTTAGATTAACAATATAAGTTTTGACTTTAATATTGAAAAAGTGGTTTACAAAAGCAAAAGTATGGCTTCCTACAGTGACCAGATAGGTCATGGCAACCTCAACTTTATGTCCAGAAAACCCCATTATTTGAAGATAAATCTAAGGAATGCTATTGATTCTGTAAAACTGGTGTATACACCCTTTTAATAAATAAAATAAAATAAATAAATTGAATCAAAATTTAAAAAAAAAAAAGACAAAAGGAGGTTGGAGGCACACTTGGCCTCCATTATCAACAAAATACGGAGTATTAAATGCTTTTCAAGCGGTCGGGATTTGAGATCATTTCCAGTGGATTTGTTTTTAACTTGAAGGCCACCCATCTGCAATTCATGCTGAGAAGAGCATGATTGCCTTTTCTGATTGTCCAAAGATTTGGACAATTGGTTTCTATAAGAACCCTAAAACTCTAGTTCAAAATGAGGAGGTAAAGGAGTTTTTTGAAAAAACAAGAGAGAAAACGTTTAAAAAAAAAAACAAATCCAACAACTAAAAAAAAATCCCCTTTTCTTCAAACAACAGAAGCCAAAAATTTTTAAAAAAACCCTAAGTGATCTAGCAACCAACATAACCACAATAGCCATAAAAAAATAACAAAAAATAAAAAAATCAATCGATAAATACACAATGAAAAATGAGAAAAAGAGCGAGTTTTGGGGATTTTTTTAGTTGGAGTTTCTAGGGGTAGATTTTTACTTTTGGTTTATTGGTTGAAGCTTAGAGGAAGGAAGAGTTTAGGGAATTATTAGCGTCAGTTTAGGGGAGAAATAGAGGCTTGAGCGACGTCGGTAAAGAAGAAGAGAAGAGAAAGAGAGGAGAAAGAGAGAAGGGAGAGCGGTGGACCAAGAAAGGAAGAAAAAGAGAAAAAAAGAATAAGAAGGAGAAGAAAAAAAAATCTTAGAGAAAAGGGAGAAAATCGGCCCCATTAGAGAGAGAAAGTGAGAGAAGAAAGTGAAGAGAGAGAAAAGAAAAGAAGCTTTTATACCCAGGTATAAGAAAGCAAAACGACACCGTTTGAAGAGGTTTTTGAAGCCAAAAACGGTGCACCTTGAAGGGGATTAGGTGGGCTGTTGCAGCAAGCTTGCCTTCCTCCTTGGGTTAAAGTGTTCTTGGGCTAGTGCAAGCCCAAATCAGGTAAAGCCCAACCCTTGTTGTTTGGTTTGATTGTGTTTATCGAGCTTGTCTACTTGCCACGACCCGAAACTCCCCATCGAACCCGTGACAACCGCCGCGAAGCCTCGACAGACATTCTTCACCCTGAATGCCAATCAAAACCTCGCCAGGCTCTCGTATCAGCTTTCGCACTTCCTCAGTGAGCAATAGTTATCAAATATCATAATTCGAAGGATTACGAGTCATTTCCAAATCAGAACATTACATATTGTTTTCTGGACTCATAGGGGTATTTTCGTCATTTTTCGTTGAAAATCTCAAAACTTGCTAAAAATGTAGAAGATAAGCAGAAAATATATATTTAGTTATTTAAAAACAAATTAAGTATTTAAAACATTCATTTGAAGTGAAAATTTGACCATTTGAATCTAATAAAAATATCAATAAAATAAACTTTTTTCTTGTAAAATAATTTTTATAAAGCTATCGGCAAATAATTCTTATAGCGTAAAAGTTGATTATATTCATATATACTATAAAGCAACTAACCAAAGCATAAAATTACTTTCACAGCGACACGTGGCCCCACATCTAACCAAAATGTATCGAAAGCTCAAAACTTACAGCTTTTGCGGATTCAAGTCCAAATGAAGGTCCTTGTCAAAGTCAGTTAACTATGAAATTCCCCGAGCCTGAAATGTTCTGAAATGAGGGTGGTGAGATTATAAAATCCCGTGAGTAAACAGACACCATCTAAACTATCTAAAGGCGAGTAAATGGGGACGAATTAAAATAAGTCATCATATTGTAATTTCATTACCTTTTCAACTCATTCAACCAAATAAANAGCTCAAAACTTACAGCTTTTGCGGATTCAAGTCCAAATGAAGGTCCTTGTCAAAGTCAGTTAACTATGAAATTCCCCGAGCCTGAAATGTTCTGAAATGAGGGTGGTGAGATTATAAAATCCCGTGAGTAAACAGACACCATCTAAACTATCTAAAGGCGAGTAAATGGAGACGAATTAAAATAAGTCATCATATTGTAATTTCATTACCTTTCAACTCATTTCAACCAAATAAACAACTAGGCTTATGATTTCCTAAAAAGCTTGGCTCGTGTAAAAAAAAAATCATTCTCATACTCAGTTATAAGGGATACCTTGATTGAGGGTTATCCCAACCGAGTCCACCAAGGTTGTTAAATGTCTTTACATCCGAAATTTTAGCCATGCCTTGACGTTGGTTGAGTCTCGCTCTCACGCGGTGGTCCACGTGAAGTGCACTCAAATCTTTACCTCAGAAGATACTTCATCCAACATCTCCCCCCGGAGGTAAATATATAATTGGGTTACTGTGCCCCTCTCATAGGCAATCCATGGAAACCCCCACCACTGCAGTGACTATGGATTATTTTATCTACCACTTGATTTATAAAATCTTTTTCTGCATGACATGGTAATTTATTGCAACCTAGCCTCTCAAGGCTGAATACATAGTATATATAATTCTAACACCGAAAATCAGTTTAGCCATTCATGCTCATATATTGTCATAAGTCATTCAATTTAAAACCATAAATTTACAACACAAGTAGGCAGTCTCCATTTACTTTATTTTCAAAACCAGTATTCAATTTTTCAGAAAATTTATAAAATCACAATTTCTCCTAAAACATAGCAATTTACCATTTAAACCCATTTTTCATAAAATCACACAATTGTGTAAAACTACTCTAGATAATTAAGACGATAATAGGTTTACTCACAGCTCTAGGAGTTGATGTACTCCTAATCTCAATCTCAAAGCACAATCTCTGTACTTTTACCAGTGTAATTTACTCACCACCTATCCACAATGTACAATACATAATTCACCACATCAATGCTTGACCATTATAAAATCAATTCAGACTCGGTGTATATGCATGATATGATATGCAACTTATCCGACTACCGCTTAAATGCGGTACTGACCTAATTCGGCCTATTACCCGATTAAATGACAATTGTGTCCGATTTGGCTCCAAATTGCTCCATTTCATTTCTAATATTTCAATTCACTAAATACAATTCCAATAATCTAAAATTCAGCCTAACAACTCTCACAATTCTTCTTGAAAATTTCGGCCATTGTGGTGCACTATCACTAAAAATTTTTCCATTCCATTTTCTAACCATAAATCATCATTTCATCAATTTTTCAACCAATTCACTTGATCACAAAATCAATTCATTACTTCTACACTTCACATAGGGTTCGACCATTGAAGGTTCATGGGGAAAATGGATTCTTTTCTTATTGTTTTGTTTCTAAACATACTTAAATAACTAAAAACACTAACATAACTTAGAATCAAATCAATCTAACATCATTCTCTCTCCATACCCATTGCAACCAGCCATGAATTCATCATAAAAGCATGTTTTTCAACCATGGAAATTAAGGGAAAAAGCATGGGTAAGGTAAGTCACTAGCAAAATCAAAGAAATTTTACCTTTGCTTGATCAAATCTTTGAATTCCAACACTTTCTCTTTGATTTTCCCACCTAGGGTTTGTTCTTCCTTGGTTTCTCTTCTCTTCTGGTTTGGCTGACCACTATGAGAGAAATGGGCTGATTTTTATGCCTTTTTATAAAGAAACAATAAAATAATAAAAGCATGACACATGGCATTTCCTTATTGGTTCAATTTTTAAATATTTGACTTTTAATTCTTTAATTCTCCACCACACATTTCTCATGTTTATCCATTTCCATGATGAATAAAATCCCTAGGTCTTGACAAGTGTCGGGGGTGAAAATTTACTGATTTGCCCTCGAGGTGACAAAATTACCATTTCGCCCCTATACTTCAAATTATATCGGAATTAAAATTTTTTCACTTCTAAACCTCAAATCATACTCCAATAAGTCAAATGGGGCCAAAAAAATCTTTTTTAAAATTCTCATTTTGTTCCCAGGTGGCAAATAACCATTTTACTCCTAGATAGTGAAAATTTCGATTTGACTCCAAATTGATCCTCGAACTCCGAATTACCATTTTGAGTCATCCCCAGACTGTGAAACTCTTAATTTCACCTTAAATTTCTATTTGAACTAGTTCGAGGCTTAATCGACTTAATGGTACCATTAAGGGCAATATCGTTTTTTAACGATTTCTCAAACTTCCTAAATATGCAACCATTCTATTGAGCATGTAAATGACGTCGTAATTATTTTATAGAACAGGGTTTGGCACTACTTGTAATCAAAAAGAAACTTAGTGTTTAAAACTTTGTTTGATTTAAATTAAAATATATCATAAAAATTATATGATGTCTTAAAGTAAAGCAATAAAAGCAAAAATAGAAAAAGCGGTAAATGAAAAAAGATGAGTAAATATTTGATAAAAAAATAGATATAGACAAACATTTGAACAAAAAAAAATAAAAAGAGATGATAATGGTTATAATGGTAAAATATATATATAATTGGGATCAATATTCATATTTAGGAGAGTTTCTAGGTTTGGTCTAAAAAAATCAATAAATAAATAAATAGAAATAAAAATAAAATAAAATAAAAAAATAAGACCTAGTTTGAAATTATTAAGTATGAAAATATAATATTTGATTCGAAATCAATACCGATGATGGGATATTCGTACAAAATGCGAGAAGTCGCAATTCCAAAAGAATTTCCTTAGGTTAGGAATTTCGATTAAGACTCAACTAGTATGATGAGAGGTCCTAATTCGGAATTCTAATGTTTCTAATTTTAAATAAATAAAAAATTATGTATACTTAATCACCAATTAACCAAAATATATATACAAAGAAATAAGAAATCAATGATAACAATAAATTTGTTAATCATAATAATAAAAATGGATAAAATACATATGTGTAAATAATAATAACTACGTATAATAAAAAATAAGCAATCTAAAATATAAATAAATAAAGTATATGACGAAATAGAAATGGTTATACAAAAACAATAAATAAATGTAAAATATTTGTTCATGATAACTAAGCTCAAAGAAAAATAGTAAATAAGAAATGAATATTGAATTTATGAGTACATCGAGTATCATTGTTGCATTGTTACATGTCATGGCATATAGACATATTTTGTATACGGGCATAACCCCGATGATGGGACTTTTTGAGAAAGCTTGCGAAGGCGAATTGTGAGACTTCAACCCCTATAGGCTCATAACTACACATAGACGCAATAACACGAGCTAGGGGTAGTTTCGTCATTTCCTCTAACAAGCTCCCAGAATAAGGTTTTATGATATTTTAAGGTCTAAATAGGCATAAGACCTAATAAATAATGTGTAATGATGAAAACACGAAGAAAACTAAAAGTTTCGATAATTTTCACAGCAGAGGCAAAATGGTCATTTTGCGCCCCAAGTCAAAATTTTAAGTTTTCGTAAACTCGAGTAGTTTAAATCATTATGGACCTCGTCCTAGTGTCAAAAGAATAAAAAAAAATTACACAAAGGATTGGATAAGAACAAGTTAACTTGCTAAAGGGCATTTTCATAATTTCAATGGGAGTTGGATAAGTATGAGCTATAAATATCTTTCTTTCAACAGCTTCCTCATTCTCCAGCAGCTTTTCTTCTTCTTCCCTCTCACGTTTCTTTATCCACCATGGGAGTCCTCTTCAAGCTTCCATAACTTTTTCTCTTTAGCTCCAATTTTCATGCCTCGGTGCACCTTTTCATGAAATCCTTGTGCTCTTTCACTCTCTAACTTAAAAACCCTTGAAAAATCTCACTTTCATACTTTCTCTCACTAGCTAGGTGTTTAGAGAAAGAGAGAGAAAGCTCCCATAATAGCTTGGAAAATTTATTGGAAAGAATTTCAAAGTTTCAAGCTACCAAGGTGAGTAGAGGGTGTCAATTTTAAAATTTTTCATAAATATATACCTATAAGTATGATTTGTTTTAATTACGAAAATTATGGATAGCATGTGCTGGTAGATATTTTAGGGAATTGTGAATGTTTGTAGTTGAGGTTATCCACTCATTTTAGAGTGATTAGGGTAGTGAAAATAGATAGCCATCTAAATGGCAATTAGAAGCTAGCTAAGAGAAAGCTTTAGACTTTATAAGTATGTGAATTGACAAATTGGTGATGCTAATGTGATGATAGGTCCCAACGAAGCCCCATCATCCCATTTGAACAATTAAGGAAGTTAGGATCGGCTAAAGGCTCAAATAATACCGGTGAGTGGACTTGCATTTCAAAATTTGTTTTGGGAATGTGAATGTAATTGTACAAACATTTGAAAGATTTTGTCCAGCTTTTCTTTAAAAATGTACCTTGGGAACAAGCCTTTGGTGAAGTTTTTTTATCTTGTGAAAATGTGCTATATAAATGGTTTATGTGTTATCACAATATGATGATATGTATAATATGCATTAGGTGTTTCTTTCGTATGTTGATGTGGACCCGGCTATGTGCGAGTAGGAGTGCGCATACTCTGATGATGACCCGACTATGTGCAAGTAGGAGTGCCCATAAGCCGATGATGACCGGTTATGTCCGAGTAGGAGTGCGCATAAGTCGATGTTGACCCAGCCATGTGCTAGTGGGGAGTGCACATGAATTGATGACAATGGGAGAGTGTGCATGATGATGGATATATATATATATATATATATATATACATATATAGATATGTGTGTCATGGAAAGTTCATGAATATGTATATGGTTGAAATGCATGTGAAATTTGACATGTTAAGCTTTGGAAATTTATATGTGTTTCATGTTGCATTGGTCATGTGAATAAGGTGGCCTTTTCTTGAGGAAATGGGGAATTTTTGCTGGTGCCTTGTTTCTCGCTGCAGCGAGATTCATTCTCGCTGCAGTGAGAAACTCTTGGGTTTTCGAGGGTTTCACCAGACATGGTTCTCGCTGTAGCGAGAAAGTTTGTGTTTTATGCCTTGAATCTCGCTGCAGCGAAAAACTTTCTGTTTCACTTAGTATCTTGATCGATTGCTGCTCTATTTTCCACTTCTTTGGTAACATAGTTGAGCATGGACTTCTAACATTAAGGAATAAACAAATTAAGTTTAAAATGAGGGGTTTTGTGAGAAACCCTCGGCCAGCTAAGAAACCCTTGGCCAGTTGATAATTTAAGTCAAATGTCGCTGTAACGAGAATGCCTTTCCACTGCAGTGAAGACCCATCATCTACTTGACTCGAATTGCATGAAAGTTATTAAAATTTTCATTCTTCAAATCTTTTATTAAGCATGGACCCTTTACATTAAGTGATTTAATTAATTGGGGTTTTCTTGAGGGGTTTTGATAAGCACTAAATTAAATTGCATTGTTTTGAAATAAGTGCATCATGATTTTTAAATCCTTCCTTACTATTGCTTGTTCCCTTCCTTGTTCACTCACTGGGTTTATACTCACCATTTTCAACTTCATGTTTTCAGATCATGAGGCAGCTGGTAACTAGGTTGAAGTGTCTTTGTGCATTCGACCCTTGGTAGGTGTCTCGACATTCAGTAGCTGTACATTCGTCCGAGTCTCTTAGCTGAAAGTCGAGTACTCTTTTGTTGTGTATAGACAGACCCAATGTAAATTATTAAGACATACGTTTAGACAACACATGTATATTAGTTGGTAAGGCCATTATAAGTTGGCAATGAATAGCTTTAACTGGATTCTAAATTATAAAATGTGACTTTAGTAATTTGATAGAATAATGAGCAAGATAATTTAGCTAGGCTTGCTTGGGCTTAGTAGGCTATGTCCATTGAGCCCTCGCATCGGTCATGGCCTGAAATTTGGGTCGTGACACGAATTGTTGGCTCCATTAGTTTTTGATGATAATAAAACAATCCCACTCATTTGTGTCTAATTCCTTTATTTAAGTGTGCAAGAAATTATTATATGAAATTAATCTCTTGACCATACAAAAAGTATTTTTGAAAGAAAAAGAAGGATAAATTCAACAAGATATAACTAAATAACAAGGAGGAAGCTTATTGGTGAAAAAGAGAAGAACATTTGTTGACCAAATTTCAAATTGGAGAAAAAACGAGCTGAAGAGTTTGAGAAACAGAACCAACTTAGTCAACCAAGTCAGTCGACTAAGTGTCTTCTGCCAGAATTTGCAAACCAGAAACAGAATCAACTTAGTCAATCAAGTTAGTCGACTAAGAGCTTTCTGTCTACAACTTGAACCAGAGCACTACAAGACAGATTAACGGCTAAAACTCATTTTCAACTGTTTCCAACAGACATAAACTGCCCAACTGCCATCAGAGTTGCATCTCTAAGTATAAAAGGGTCTTCTAACAATGAAAAAGTTTTTTTTTTTGAAGCTTTGAATGAGATTTGAGCTATAGAAAGTTGAAAAATCATAAAAGTTTCACTGCACTTGTTTGCACCTCAAAGCCTACTCTTTGCATTTGTGATTAGCTCTCAATCCTGTACCAATCAGATCATCCAGTGATCATAGGTACTTTCTTTTACCACTTCTTCTTGTATACTTAGAGTGAGGGAGTCACTCTAAGGGGTTGTTCAAGCTTGGGAAAGCTTGAATATTATAGGTTGTGGTTGAGCCTTGGAAAACCACTTTGGGTTCTAATTTAGCCCAGGAAAAACTAATGTAAAGGTTGCGACTGAGCCTACGAAAAGCCATTGTAAAAGCTTGGTGGAAGCTTGTGAATTTCACCGGATTCTTAGTGAATTGCTGGGAAAATCCTTGGTTGGATAATCAAGGTAGTGGATGTAGGTCTTGGACCGAACCACTATAAATTGCTGTCCATTGTCTACTTTATTTTTACTTTCTTTGTTTTGGAAATTAGTTCCTCATCCAATTAAGAGCCAAATTGTGCTATTCACACCCCCTTCTAGCACATATTAAAGGCACCAACACGAATTTCACCGGTACACTCCCTAAGTAAAAAGATACCTCTGAGCTCCACCAGTATGATGGGAGGGTTAGGAGAAATATCATTAATAAAAGGTTTTTACCCTTATTAAGATTTGCATTCATGAAAACACTATTTTTTTTTACTCGCAAACGACTATCCCGAAGGTGGGATCTACCCAGTAAACTTACAAAGGCGAGTTTCTAAGGTATTTCCCTAGGCAATAGAATACTCTCAGATCCCACCAGTATGATGGGCAGATTCAGAAAGTACGCTCAATAAAAGATTTTTGTTTGGCATTATCCCGATTTTATGCCATGCATTTCACAATTGCATCACGTGTACGCCAAACCCGTAAAATATTTTGACTTGATTAATAGAATAAGAGATAAATTAAATAAATAATAATTAAGGAAACATAAGAATAAGGTTAATGACATATGATTAAATGGTACCGTTCGTGGAACGGGCGTCACGGGGGTGCTAACCCTTCCCTGTGCGTAACCGTAGTCTCGAACCCAAATCTAAAAGATACGTAGACCAGTTCATCGTTCTTTCAACAGACCTAAAATTAATTTAGGATTTCGTCAAGTAGAACAAAATAGGTGACCAATCACACCTAGGTAAAAAAAAAAAGATTGGTGGCGACTCCTTAAATTTTCCCACGTCTAGTGGTCGAGTTCCCAAACCTAGCATGTTAAGACAGCTTGGCAACTCCACTGGGGATAAAAGAGAGTCGAGCCATAATTAATCATAGGTTATCTTAAGCCCCAAATAATCTAGTGTTTCCTTTAAATTCGAAAATTTATTTTGTGCATTATGATTTTGTGCATTAGAAGTTTTATAATCATTGTTTTATTGCTCTTTTAAATTGTGGGGAATTTAGGATAGAGGGATATGAGATTGTCTGGCAAAGGTTGGCACGTTCCTCCACACGCACGATACATGTTGCATTCATGCATAAGCCTTCTACCCAGGCTTTATCCTTTACTAGAAGGGAGTTTAGTAGCTATGCTCTCATGAGGCGATAACCTCCGCATGGGCTAGTGAACACTCCCACTCAAATTGAACCTAGTCCGTTTGAAGCCTATAATGGGTGAGGACCGAGGTGCCTTACTAGTCCGAGTGGATGATAGTGAGGAACAATTTGGGAACATTTAGCCGAAATCAAAACCAAACCCAACATATAGAGTGTCGTAAGTACCCTTTCCCTAGGTAGAGCTTCACCCACGTGTTAAAGAGTATGACCTTGAATTAGGCACACGTGAAGGAACTCCTTTTACATCCTCTGCTTTAATTCCTCACCAAAAATAATAAAAGTCGTGGAATAGGCTACGTCCAACGACGTAATAAATACCCATGACAATGGTTACTATTTTTTTTATTATTATGCAAGTTAATGTAACCCACTATACTGACTTGAATATTCGTTTTCTCTTTCTTTCATCTGTCATGCATCCATTCGCATCATTGCATATAGGAAAATATTGGCTATACAATAACTATTTGACTGAAGGAATCTTGATTACATCTATGGCATCGGCATCGGCTAGCTCATTCAATAAATACAGGAATGACTATGAGGTTGAACTATAAATGAAACAAGCCCAACAAACCGAAAGGGACTATTTGGCTAAAGGGCATATCCCGACTCTCCTAGAGAAGGTTCATCTTGATCTCAGACAAAACGACCTTTCAGAAATGACAGACATTTAGGAGCAATGGAGGCGTAATAGTCGAGACAATTTCTGCGCCAAGTATGGGCACATCGCATGGCTTCTCTATATGCATGTAGACGATCAGCTACTTAGGGCAATCACTTAGTTTTGGGATCTTTCTCACTGGTGTTTTGTGTTCAATGAGGTAGATATGACACCGACAATAAAGGATTATTCATCATTACTCCTCATAGATCAAATGCAACCTGCCAAGGTATATTGAAAGGCTCAAAAGATCAGGCATCAGAGGAAATTAGCCAAGTTACTAGATGTCACTACCGAAGAGGTTAATCAGAACTTGAAGAAAAAAAGAGACACTGAATGCCTTTCATGGATTTTCTTGAATAATTAGATTAAGAAACACAAGAAAGATGAACAAGGTCATCTTGCCTTTGCGTTGGCAATATATGGGTTGGTAATTTTCCCAAAAATCCTATGGCATGTTGAAGTTTCAATCATCGATTTCTTTGACCAAGTAACGAGGAACATCAATCCAGCTCCAACCATCATAATTGAGACATTAAGGTCACTGAATTATTGTCGTCGAAAAGGTGAAAGGCGTTTCATCGGATGTGCCCAACTTCTCACGATATGGATAAAGAGCCACTTTGAGTGCAAGGTTGATAGATTCCAAAAGCCGTTCCTTTCATCAAGTTGTCCTATTCACGAATGGCCAATCTGTAAGAGAAAAGAAGAATGGATTGCCAGACTTTAGAGGTTTATAAGTGTGGAGGTGACCTAGAGGGCTCCTTGGATGCCTAGGATGCAAGTGATGTACAAGTGTGGAGACGAACCATGGGTACCATTGATGGGACCTTGGGGAGTAATCAGTTATGCCCCAATAATGGTATGGAGGCAATTTGGATCTGAGCAATTTGTACCAATGACACACAGGCTCAACCAATTGGAGTTCACATACGGCAAGCCGGGAACCCTTAAGAAGATCCAAGATATTATTCAAGCATGGAAGAAAACAAGTCGGGTGGATCAAGGATGATTCACTGATGAGGTCACCACTGGATACTTAGCTTGGCATGCCCAACAAGTAAAATATGTTGTATGTCCTATAAAAAGTGCATTCAAATTTCCTGTTGGTTAGAACCTCAAGATATTCTCTTAGAGAGTGAGCTAGCTAGTAGGTAACTGGAGACGGAAATGATGAATATGAAGTGCAGATATGAAGCAGAACTTGAAAAAGTAAAGAAAGAAGCCTCGAGGAAAATTCAAAACGCTTTTGATGAACGAATGAATGGAAAAGCAAGTTTGAAAGTTTGAATGCGACATGTTCATCTTTGGTCACCAGGATCCAAAGAATGCAAACCATTAATAACACTTTGCAAAACAGGATACAATTGCAAGAACGGACCATACAATAACTCAGAAGTGATTGCAACTTAATGGAAGCAGTCATGGAAGGCTATAAAGAGAAATATGAGGCTAGTAGGAGGGAATACTTCCAAATGCGAGAAATGGGAAACTCGTACAAGCAAGACCTCCGAAGGAAGCAGTCTGAGATGGAATGGATATTGATGCAATGAGGGAGGTAGCCTACAAAACAAGGGAAATGGTAAACAAGACTGAAGAGCTCAGGTGAGGGATTCTTCCGAAAGATGAGCTCAGTGAGCGCCTAATAAGCCACCTCAAGCTAGTACGACACCAGTATGATTGAGTTGGCCATTTCTTTTGAAGCCAATGATGTAAATGCTCTAAGTAGTGATGTAATCAAATGCTTAACTTTTATGAATCAAGATTCCCCATAACAATTACTATTGGATGGCCAATATTTTTCATTTGCATCACATGTGTATAATTTGTTCCATAAAAGGCACAACAATTTAACTCTTGTCATGAACAATTCTTAATTCTTTGAAAACAAGTAAATTAAAATAAAAAAAAATTTCTTTTTTCATCACAATCATAAAATAAGAATACATATAATTCATGTTTATGGTTTAAAAAATAAAGATTCCAAGATAGCTCAACAACCTAAAATTGGTGACCAACGTGTTTATAATACTCGTCGGCGAGTAAGGATCATGGAACAAGAGCAAAGGGATCGAATGGATAGAATGGAAAGAGCTCAAGAAGAAATGAGAGAACAGTTAGCAAAGATGATGGAATTGATAACAAGTTTAAGTAAAGGAAAATGAGTTGTTGAAGAGTAAGCTCCGTCAAAAAACCCATAAACACAAGACACTAGTAACCTGAAAGATGATCCGCCTTATCCCCTGAAATTCACTCCACCCCATGCTCAAACTTTCCAAAGGGTTCACCCGCAAGTCACACCACCTGCTTATTAAAACATACTGCCCCAATAGGTCACCAGTCAATTCAAGGGCAATTTAGGTCATATTTTGGAATAAATCCCGTTGAACCAATACACATTCTGGATTTAGACGATCTAAAAGAGCAAGAGAAATTAAGAAAGAGTTCATTACAAACAGGAGAAAACAAAAAAGTTCAAAAAAAGTATGATTTGTTGGAAGAGCGCCTTCGTGCTGTGGAAGGAGTGGATAGGTTCGAAACCATGGATGCAGTTGAGTTATGCTTGGTTCCCAATGTGATAATCCCTCCCAAATTTAAGGTGCCAGAATTTGAAAAATATGATGGAACAAAATGCCCGATGGCGCAAATTACCATGTACTGTCGAAAGATGACTGCACAGTCACATGATGATAAGTTGTTAATTCACTTCTTTCAGGATAGCCTAACAAGATCGATAGCCAAATGGTATGTACAGCTTGATTGGAGTCATATCAAAACTTGGAAAGATTTGGCTAGAGCCTTCATGGCACAATACAAGCATGTTGTTGAGTTAGCCCCTGATCCTTTATCACTTCAAACCATGGAAAAAAAGGCTAATGAGAGCTTCAAGGAATATGCCCAAAGATGGAGAGATGTAGCGGCACAAGTGCAACCACCCCTAACAAATAAGGAGATAACTGTATTGTTTATAAATACACTTAGGGCTCTTTTCTATGAACGGTTAATTGGAAATGCCATCAAAAACTTTGCAGATCTGGTTCTCTCATGGGAGATAATTGAAGGGGCAATCAAGAATGGGAAAATTGAGGGAAACGAAACCACTAGCTCCAAAAAAGGGATACATTCAAGAAAAAGGAAGAGGATGTATAAGCAATTGCTTATACTGCCCCACAAACCCATAATTTCAACCCTTACCATCCATATCAACCATATCCACCTTTCTATCCGAGTATAGGTAACGTTGCCCAGAATCCTTATACCTATCAGCTTGCCCCACAACTAGTATTTTGAACTAATGCCCTCCCACAAACACCAGCACAAAAATCCACATCTTCAACCAATAACTCTAGTAATGCTCAGAAAAGATTCAGAACTACCCAAGAAAAAACCTAGTTCGATCCTATCCTAATTTCTTACACTGCCCTATTACCACAATTAATTGAAAATCGACTTCTTGCCCGCACACCTATAGAACCACTCAAACCTCCTTTTCCAAAGTGGTATGATCAGAATGAACAATGTGATTATCATTTGAGGATTCAAGGGCATTCTACGAAAAACTGTATTGCATTAAAACATAAAGTCCAAGCACTCATTAAAGCAGGACTTTTAAATTTTGCTAAAACGGACAATTCAATTGTTGATGGGAATCCCTTGCCTAACCATGAAAGGCCGACAGTGAACGCCATACATGAAGGGATGACTCGAAAGGTGAAAAGGAGTATCGATGAGATTCAAATGCTAATGGATAGAGTGTTTGAGGCATTATTCAAAATAAATGCCATCACTCTAGAACCAATAGATACAAAAGAATTAGGGCATGATCTCACTCATTCTTGAAAATTTCATATGGGGACCATTGGACATTCTATTCAAAATTGTGATGGCTTTCGTTGTAAGTTGCAAGAGTTGATGGATTTGTTAGTAATTGAGTTTTATGTAAAGGGCGAAGAGGATTTGGTTGAAACCATAAATGAAGATCCTCTAGCTGAAGTGGCATCAAGTTCATCTCGTATAGGCTAACCTAAACCTCTCAACATCTTTTATGAAGAAAACAAGAGTTCAATGAATGATACATCCCTTACTGTTGTTGGAAGTGGTATCACCATCGAAATTCCCAGCCCGTTCCAGTACAAGAGTGAGAAGGCTGTACCTTGGAATTACGAATGTAATATCTTAGGTATGACCCCTTTACTTCTCAAGTATCTTTTACAAACCTAACCAGCGTGGGAGGTATAACGCGAAGTGGGCTATGTTATTCTCCTAAAATAGTAAAAAGGGTTGAAGATTCGAAAGAAGCAAGTACATTTTCCTAGGACAAAATTACTGAACCTGTAGTTGCTCTGAACAACAAGCTTAAAAGGCTTGTCACGGAGAAAGAAGTAGGCAATTTTTCAAATTTATCAAACACAATGAGTATAGTGTAGTGAACAATTAACAAGAATGTCTGCTTGCATCTCACTGTTATCTTTGTTTTTGAATTCAGAAGCACACAGGAATGTGCTACTCAAGGTCCTGAATCAAGCTTATGTGGCTCATGATATATCGGTGGAAAAGTTAGACCATATTGTGGGGAACATCACAGTCGGGAACTTCATTGCCTTTAATGATGAGGAAATTCCATCGGGTGGCCGAGGAAATAACAAGGCTCTCCACATAACCATCAAATGCAAGGACCATGCCATACCTAGAATGTTGACTGACAATGGTTCGGCCTTGAATGTCATGCCTCGTTCAACGTTAACAAGGTTACCGATTGATATGACTCATATGAGGGCCAGTCACATGATAGTCAGAGCATTTGATGGAACCAAACGAGAAGTGGTAGGTGATAAAGAAATACTAGTGAAAATTGGTCCTTGCATGTTTAAGGTCCAATTCCAGGTGATGGACATTACCCCATCTTATAACTGTCTATTAAGACGCTTGTGGATTCATATGACTGGAGCTGTACTGTCTTCTCTGCATCAAAAGGTAAAATTCATAATTGAAAACCAATTGATAAGCATCTCTGCGGAAGAAGACATACTAGCCATCCAATCCTCATCCGCTCTCTATGTAGAAGAGATGGAAGAAGTCCCTGAATGCTCATTCAAATCCTTTGACTTTGTTAATGCTACTTATGTGGGAGAAGGGGCAATGATACCAACTCTTTGCTTGTCAGCAGCAACTAAAATGGAGGTTAAACAGACAGTGGGAAGAGGATGTCGTGCTGGTCTAGGGCTAAGGAAGAATTTACAAGGAATTAGCCATCCCTTGATTTTGATTAAAAATAAGGAAAAGGTCGGTTAAGGGTACAAACTTACCAAAGAAGAGAAAAAAAAATTGGCAGCCCAAAAGAAGATTAAAATGATGGTTCAGCTTGAGGGAAAGGAAAAAAAATTTGAGAAAAGGATAATTTCGTACTTGTATGAGACTTTCTGCTCTACAGGTTACATTCATCCTGAAGCACCAACAAAGGTCAATCAGGTTTTGTAGATGTTTGATGAGCTGTCAATCCATATGATCAAAGACAAAAAACCTAACGAAAAGGTCCCTATGGTATATCTAGTACTGCCACGAAATGAGCTAATCAATTGGACAACCACGGAGTTACTTGTCATCTTTATGTCTTTAAAAATGTAATGAACAATTTTACCTAAATGCCTATGCCCAATGGCATTAGGAGTAATTTCTTGTTTAAGTAGGGCTTTCTGTTACCTTAATCATTTAAATAAATGACAATGCATGATGTGTTTCATAATTCATCAACCTTTTTGCATATTTCCTTTTCATTTATTCTTTTAGCCAATAAATACTTACCCATAAACGTGTCCAATTTTACTTATTTGTAGGTCTTTAAATAATGAACACGAAGACAATCTAAAGAACAATTTGAATTTTGATTTCAAGAAAGTTTCGAACGTTGATGAATTGAAAAATGAAGAAGACGTGGATGACTATGACTTACCCCCTAATTTGTCGAGATTGTTGGAACATGAGGAAAAAGAGATTTTACCTCATCAGGAACTCACAAAAATGATTAACCTAGGAAATGGGGAAGAAAAGAAAGAGGTTAAGATTAGTACCTCGCTATCATCTAGTGAACGGTAGAAGTTAGAAAAATTGCTTCATGAGTATGTGGATGTGTTTGCTTGGTCATATCAGGACATGTCGGGTCTTAATACTAACATTGTTGTCCACAAGTTACTTTTGAAATCGGATTGCAAGCCGATTAAACAGAAATTGAGAAGGATGAAGCCAGATATCTTGTTGAAGATAAAAGAAGAAGTAAAAAAATAATTTGATGCTGGGTTCTTAGAGGTGGTCAGGTATCTTGAATGGGTAGCTAACATAGTCCCAGTTCCTAAGAAGGATGGAAAACTTCGATTGTGTGTAGATTACAGGGATTTGAATAGAGCAAGTCCGAAGGCTAGCTTCCTTTTACCACATATCGATACTTTTGTGGACAATACAGCAAAACATGCTTTATTCTCATTTATGGATGGTTATTTTAGGTACAATCAGATTAAGATGGCACCCGAAGATATGGAAAAAACAACGTTTGTAACCATATGGGGAATATTTTGTTACAAAGTAATGCCATTTGGCTTGAAGAATGCAAGTGCCACCTACCAAAAGGCAATGGTAACTTTGTTCCATGATATGATGCATAAAGAGATAGAGATATATGTGGATGACATGATTGCAAAATCTCGTACTAAAAGAGATCATACTGTTAATCTTAAGAAGTTGTTCGAGAGATTGCGAAAGTTTCAGCTCAAATTGAATCCTGTAAAATGTACTTTTGGTGTTACTTTTGGGAAATTGTTGGGGTTCGTAGTAAGTGAAAAAGGAATTGAAGTGGACTCAGATAAAATACAAGCTATTCAAGAGTTGCCACCTCTTAAAACGCAAAAAGAAGTTAGAGGATTTTTAAAGAGGTTGAATTGCATTGCTTAATTTATATCCCAACTTACCTTCAAATGTGATCCGATTTTCAAACTGTTTCGAAAGCGAGACCCAAGAGAGTGAAATGAAGAATGTCAAATAACTTTTGATAAAATCAAAGAGTATCCCACAAATCCACCGGTGTTGGTACCACCAACAGCTGAAAAACCTCTTATTTTGTATTTGACTGTGAACAAGAACTCCATGGGGTGTGTATTGGGGCAACATGATGAATCAAGAAAGAAAGAACAGGCCATATACTACTTGAGCAAGAAATTCATGGAGTATAAGTCCAAATACTCTACGCTTGAACAGATGTGTTGTGCGCTAGTGTGGACCGCCTAGAGGCTCCTGCAATATATGTTGTATCATACAACATAGTTGGTGGCAAAATTAGATCCCATCAAGTATATTTTTGAAACACCTTTCCTGTCTAGAAGAACAGCACGATGGCTAGTTTTACTGTCTAAGTATGATATTATGTATGTGTCCCAAAAATCAATCAAAGGAAGCGTCATCATTGATTTCCTTGCAAATCGAGCTACTAAGGATTTGAACCTGTAAGTTTTAATTTTCCATACGAAGATTTGATGGCCATCTTGCACATAGAAAAGGAGGGTCCCAACGAACTTAATCCCTGAAAGATGTATTTTAATGGGGCATCCAATGCTTTGGGGCATGAAATTGAAGCAATGTTGATTTCTCCAGATGAAAAGTACTATCCAGCCACTACAAGATTGAATTTCAACTATACTAATAATGTGGCAAAGTATGAGGCGTTGGTAATGGGATTACAAGCAGCAATCGCCATAAAGGTCGACACGATAAAGGTTTATAAAGATTCGGCTTTAATGAAATGTCAAATGAGAGGTGAATGGGAAACTAGAGATTCTAAACTGGTTTTATATTAAAAGCTAGTGGTAGAATTAAGTAAACAATTCAAAAAAATTAGCTTCAATCATTTGCCTCGAGAAGAGAACCAGATTACCGATGCTCTAGCCACTCTAGCAACAATGTTTAGAATAAATAACAGGGCTAACATACGTCCTTTGAATTTGGTAATGGGTGTTTCTGCACATTGTTTGAATGTTGAAGAAGAACCTGATGGCAAACCATGGTCCTATGATATCATGCAATACATTAAGCACCAAGTGTATCTTGAGAATGCCACAGAGAATGACAAGAGATTTCTCAAAAGGTTAGCAATGGGTTTTTACCTCAACGAGGAAATACTCTACAAAAGAAATCGAGACCAAATTCTTCTCATATGTGTGGATGCAGTCGAAGCTAATAAGATAATGGAAGAAGTCCATGAGGGATCATGTAGAGCTCATACCAATGGACATATGTTAGCTAGACAAATTATGAGAGCCGAATACTATTGGTTGACATTGGAAGCAAATTGTATAAACTTTGCTCGAAAGTGCCACAAATGCCAAATCTATGCTGATAAAATCCATGCTCCACCATCTCCATTACTCGTCTTCACAACGCCTTGGCCTTTTTCAATATGGGGGATGGATGTGATTGGGCTCATTACTCCAAAAGCTTCTAATGGACATCGATTTATATTGGTGGCCATTGATTACTTCACAAAATGGGTAGAAGTAGCTTCCTACTCTAATGTGATGCAAAAAGTTGTGTGCAAGTTCATCAAAAAGGAGATAATATGTCGATATAGGCTTCCATAAACGATCATTACTGATAATGCAAACAATTTGAACAGTACAATGGTAAGAGAGATTTGTGCTAAATTCAAGATCAAGCATCATAACTCAACAACTTACCGTCCAAAAATGAATGGAGTGGTAGAGGCGGCTAATAAGAACATCAAAAGGATTATCGAAAAAATGACAGAAATTTATAAAGATTGGCATGAGAAACTTCCTTTTGCTTTGCACGCATATCGAACTTCTGTGCGTACCTCCACAGGAGCGACTCCATACTCTTTAATATATGGTACAGAAGCAGTTCTACCTATTGAAGTAGAAATCCCATCATTAAGGGTGTTAATGGAGACAAAGTTGGAAGAAGCTGAATAGGTCCGTTCTTGCCAAGAGCAGCTGAATCTAATTGAAGAAAAAAGACTCGTAGCCCTATGTCATGGTCAAATGTATCAGCAATGGATGATACGGGCATATGAGAAAAAAGTTCATCCTAAGCAGTTCTTAGAAAGAGAGTTGGTTCTCAAGAGAATACTCCCTAATCATGCTGATTTTTGGGGAAAGTGGATGCCAAATTGGGAAAGACCATATGTGGTAAAGAAGGCTTTTTCAGGAAAAGCTTTAATTTTGGCTGACATAGATGGGGAAGGTTTGCCTAATCCAATATATGCGGATGCAGTGAAGAAGTACTATACTTTAAAAAAAAAAGAAAAAAAATTAAAAAAATATAAATAAAATATAAATAAAAAATAGGGGTTGTTGAAAACTCAAAAAAGGCAACTTGTACCCAAAAGAGGAGGCTCACGTTGAAAATCCAAAAAGGGTGGCTCGAGGCCAAAAGGCAGGGAGTTAGAATGAAATTTAAAGATGCCAGCCCAAATGGAGTATAAGATTGAGGTACAAATACACTATGTATGAAGCTCCACAATTTCACAAAACAAGGACTATCGGAGATTATTTTTAATAAAAGGCTTTTACTTGTATTAGGATTTGCATTCATGGAAACATTATTTTTTTTTTTACTCACAAATGACTATCCCGATGGTGGGATCTACCCAATAAACTTGCGAAGGTGAGTTTCTAAGGTATTTCCCTAGGTGAGAGAATACTCTCAGATCCCACCAATATGATGGGGGGATTCAGAAAGTACGCTCAATAAAAGATTTTCGCTTGGCATATCCCAATTTTATGCCATGCATTTCACAATGGCATCACGTGTATGCCAAACCCGTAAAATATTTTGACTTGATTAATAGAATAAGAAATAAATTAAATAAATAATAATTAAGGAAACATAAGAATAAAGTTAATGGGTTAGGATAATATATGATTAAATGGTACCGTTTGTGGAACGAGCATCACGGGGGTGCTAACCTTTCCCTATGCGTAACCGTACTCCCGAACCCAAATCTAAAAGATACGTAGACCAATTCATCGCTCTTTCGACAGACCTAAAATTAATTTAGGATTTCGTCGAGTATAACAAAATAGGTGATCAATCACACCTAGGTAAAAAAAAAGATTGGTGGCGACTCCTTAAATTTTCCCACGTCTAGTGGTCGAGTTCTCGGACCTGGCACGTTAAGACAACTGGTGAGTGATTTTTTTTCAATTATAAACCATAATTTTGAATGTTATTTTAAAATCTGCTGTATGTCAAGAATATCTTTCATATAACAGACTTTAAAATCAGATTCAAAATGTGGTTTATAATTGAGGAAAGATTACTCCCTAGTTTTCCATATTCAATATCATTCCTAAAAATTACTTTGAAAAAATGAGATTTTTTGGATGTAAAGTTGATGAAGTTGCTATAATGATCATTTCTTTGGCCATTGTAGGAAGCCATAGCTTTAGTTTTTGTAGACCACTACTTCTCTAAAATTAAAACCAAAGCTTAGATTGTTAATCTAAGTTTTAATTTGAGAAAAAAAAATTTAACTTATACGTACTATAGAACTTTTAATAGCAAACCAGTTCATGTGCCCACCCTTTTGTTCTATAGAACTTTAATCTATCATAGGTCAAAGGAATACATCAAATAAATATAATATTATATAATATTACTTATAATTGATTGCTTAATTACTTATAACATTAAACCCTAACCCTAAACCCTAAATAAATTATATGATAGTGTTTCTTAAGAGTTTTTGGAGTTCACAATATGGAAAATAAGGTTTGGTAGGAGATGGATTAAATGGACTATGAAATGTGTTTCTACTACCTCTGTGTCCATACTAGTTAATGGCTCTCATACTAAGCCAATTAAATTACATAAAGATTTAAAGCAAGGCTATCCATTGTCACCATTTTTGTTTAATATGGTGGTTGAAATGTTAAATTGCATGTTGGTTAAGGCAAAAGAGAGACGAATTTGCAATGGGATTAAATTTGGTGATGAAGGGCCTAGTATCTCTCATCTCTAATTTGCATACGACACTTTACTGTTTTGTCCGACTAAGCTTGATGAGCTTTTAAACTTGAAAAAAGTTCTACAGTGCTTTCAAGTTGTTTTTGGATTAAAAATTAATTTTCATAAGAGTGGTTTATTGGGATAAGTGTGCGTGAAGAGTTGGAGATGGAGTGGGCTATTAAAATTTTTGCTAAGGTTGATTATTTACTTACTGTTTATATGGGATTTCCTCTAGGCGTTAAATTATCTTCAAATAGAATTTGGAGGCCGTTGATTGAAAAGGTCGAAACTAGACTAGAGGGTTTGAAATCTAAACTTCATTCACGATGAGGTAGAGCTACTACTACTTTGATAAAAGCTTTGATTAATAGTTTACCAATATTCTTCATGTCCCTTTTTAAAATTTCGATTGGGGGTCAAAAATGAGTTGGATAAGATTCCACAAAGGTTTTTGTGGGTTAGTTCGGCAAACAAGAGAGGTGTGCACTATATTAAATAGGATGATGTTTGCTAGAGAAAAGATATGGGTGGTTTGGATTTAGAAATAAAAAATAGGGGGTTATTAAATAAGTGGATCTAGAGATATGGCAATGAGAAGGAAAGCTTGTCGAGACAATTAACTCTAGTGAAGAACAACTACAAATCTAGTGCTCCCTACTGTCTAATGTTGCTGTTACTTGTAAATGTTCTAGAATATGGGAAAAAAATTGTTTCTCCTTTAAAGCCTATTGCTAAAGTTTTGTTGCAAGTAACAATTAATTTTGGAGTTGTTGTAGGTGACGGTGGTTCGATTTTATTCTAGCATGATAGGTGGCTAGCTTATATGATCTTGAAAGATGAATTCCCCAGATTGTTCGCTTTGGAAATTAATAAACATGGCTATATTAAGGAGTTTGGGGAGTGGATTGCAAACGGGTGGCTTTGGCAAATCGAACTAAGAAGGCAATTATTTGGTTGGGAATTTGAACAATGGACAAATCTTTGGAGTTTTCTTCGAGATTTTTCATTGAGTGAAAGCTTCAAAGATGGTCTTATATGGAAAGCAAAGGCTAGTTGTAAGTACACTTCTCAATCGTGCTGCCATTTAACTTGTAATACCCAATTTAACAATAGAAATTTGTGGAAGAAATTATGGCTTAGTTATGCTCCATATAGAGTGGAAATTTTTGTTTGGCAATTAATGTAGGAGCGTATTGCAGTTAAGACAGAATTAGTGAAACGAAATTTAATTATGAAAAATCAAGCCATGTGTGCAATACGTAATAAAAAGTTGGCAACTGTGCAACCTTTGTTTTTTACATGTGATGAGGTATGGAAGATTTTGGAGAGGTGGTGTTTGGATTGGAAGGTGAATTGGGTGATACATGAAAATTCAAGAGATTTGTTCTTAGTGTGGAATTCATTGTGCGTTGATCGGGATAAGCTACAGATTTGCTTATTGGTTTTTTATGTAATCACTTTGTCTATTTGGTTGTTTTGTAATGATATTGTATTTAATATCACCGACGAAAATATTCTATTGGTAAACTTGGTGCCATTTTTATAATATTGCATGCCATTGTATTTATAACTGAATATCAACGAAATCTTTTTCGTTGGTATTTTTTGTCAATCTCCCGTTGGTAATACTTAACACATAACTCCATCAGTATTCCATCGATTTTTCATCGGTAATTACCAACAAAATTCTTTTCATAGGTAAAATTTTGGTTTTTTTTGTAGTGTTATATGCCAGTTAGGAAAATGTAAAATATACCTTGGAATGCTTATCTATTATATTGTTGTTTGCTTCCATGAGGTTAGTGAATTGTCGTCCGATTAGCAATACATATTATATGGTTGAGTTGATGATATTGTGTTGATGATACTTAGGAGAAATTTACGTTGATGGTATGCTTGAGTTTTATTACAAATATGGTGCCTATTGTCATTTTGAGTTAAGTGAAGCCTATAAATTTATGTTCAAATCATTTATTTCCTTGAATGAATTTGTGTTAACTTAATATGATTGTTCTTTTTATGTAATAGGCATATCATTTCAAAAGTTTGGGTTTAGGAAGTACATCAAAATCTTTCACTCGAATATTTCATGGACTTAACCAACCAATCTCAAATTGAATTATTTTGGGTATGTTGGTCAAATCCATAAAATATACAAGCTGTCGACAATGGAATATTCCATATATTACATGAGTTGTCAACATTAGGTATGTTAGTAAGGTCCATGGAATGTACTAGATTGAGTTCAGGGAGTATAGCACAATCTGTTACTCATAAATTGAATGGACTTGATCGACTTATTCAAGATTATTTAGCAAAAAGGGATTGAGCATATTATTATGAATTCCCTATATATTAAATAATTTTGAGTAGGTAGGTCAAGTCCATAAAATCTATCAATGCAGTTTTTGAATAGAAAACAGACAAAAACTACATAACAAATCATAGGTTTAGATGATGTTGATGTTCTACAAATTTCAATTTTTCATCTCCTTTGAAGTTTGTAAAAAATCGTGTGTCATTTATGCATATGATTAAGTGATTTTGCATAAGGTTAGGTTCCATCTTCTTTGACACCTAACATAGTGTTTGTCATGAGTTTTCAATTTTATTCCCTTTGTTCTCATAGTATTAGTATGTAAGATCACCTCCTTAGTCAGTTGAGAATATTCGGCTAATGGGGTATTCTATTTTTGAAGCTTTTTTTTTTTTTTGAAAGGTAAAGGTATTATTAATCAAACAGAGATTGAATGGATCCTTGTACAAATATAACTAGAGAACAGCAAAACAACCCAACAGAAGGATGAAAAACCACAGCAAAAAAGACCATATAAGCTAGTGTTGTTGATTTCTCACGCAAGTGCACGTATCGTTAACAAGTAATATAGTAATAAAGTAGAGTATCGTTCCACAGAAAATTGTTTAATTCCTACTGTTAATTAATAAAATTATAACACCCTAATTTTATCCAAATAATTAAAATAAAAAAAAATTAAAACTAATAAACTAAAACTAAAATTAAATATTAAATAAATCTCACTTAACTACTAGACCTAAGATTATAATATCCCTCAATATTTCATTTGATTATTGTCTCTCTCTCTTAACGCAGTTTAATGGGTTAAATTGCTAACCAGAGTCCTAAATTATTTACAAATCTCTATCGAGTTTCTTATAAAAATACATCTCCCAATTAATTTACTATATATCTATACAAATTAAATTGAAGAAAGATTCATTAAGTTTGTGTTCTAATCCTGGCTACGTATGGCTTATAAGTTTATATCTACTCTATATGCAAATCAAATCACCTAATCAATTAAGTGTATTCGATCATACGCTATTTTATTCAAGGTCTACCTAAATCTCCTTCGTCAAGGTTTAACCTAGGTTTCCAATTCAATCTAATTGGTGATCAGGCAATTAGAAGCATTAAGAACAAAATAAAATAAACAACTTAAATCTATCAAACATAAGTAAATGAGAGATAAATAATTCAGACTATATATTGAGTTCAATCATAATCTTAGATTAAAAATTTAGTTCCCCACCAAGTCACACATCATCATTGAATAAAGTTTAAACAATAAAAACAAACTAAGAAAATAAAAAAATAATCAAAAAGAATAAACTCAAGGATTATAATCTTGATCTTCCAATTCTTCTTGAATCCTTCAAAATCTTCTCAGCTTCAAAGACTTTGTGGCTTAACTCCCAACTTTTAATCTAGTGTTTTCTTCCTCTCCTTAAGTCTTCCGAAAGGTTCTTTTTTATAGGCTTTGAAGTTAGGCTAAGGTGGGTGAAGAAGAAGTCAATTTCAGCTGAGATTTCCTCATCAAACTATGTAAGTTGCAGCTTTGTCAAATTAATTAACAGAAATCGTAATTGCTTTAAGACTGTTACAGTACATCAATTTCGACAAGATTTTTGACCATCTTACAAAGAGAACTGGATAAAGTAATGAACATAAAAGTTGTATATTTTTCTCTTATCTTTCCAATGGTCTAAGAATCACTTCATTTGGAGCTATGTAGAGAAAGTTATGGCTGAAAAACCGAAATATATACAGTGCAAGTCTATACCTCAAAATTGCTCTCCTTCTTTCACTAAAATTCTTCTTTCAAATACCTACAAAAGCACAAATAAATCAATAATAACCTATCTTAACCACATTAACACCAAATTAAGTATAAAATTAACTAAAATTAGATTGACTCGCCTAAAATAACTAATTTAAAATAATTAAATAAAACTTACTAATTTCTATGCATTACTACAAAAACTTAGCCAAATTATTATCAAAATTAAACTCAAATAACTCTATATCATAGAGTTATCAGCTAGAAACAAGAGACAGCTCGAGGAAAGACAACCATGACCTTGAACCAGAAGGTATAAAAAAAAAAGAACCCAACAGTAGAGGTAACATGAAGAAACAAATGGACAAAACGATAGTTAAAGATAAGCAGCAAAAGTCATGGAGACTTAGGAAATATCATGATGAAATCAGACTCTACCAACCACCTCTTTAGCCAAGCAGTTTGCAATGCAATTGCCAAACCTTGGTAAGTGAATAATCTCCCAATTGATCACTCTAGAACTGATACTCTTAATTTGAAACGTGATGTTATGAAAGCACCAAAGAACAGTCAAAGGATCACGAATCCACTTAACCACTTTCATTGAGTTGCTTTCAATAATAAGATTATGAGAACTCACCCTTGTTGAAGTAGCAAAAAGGAGAAAAGCTTCTCTGACAGCAAGTAACTCAGCCATAGTTGCATCACCCCAACCTGTAGATTTTGAAAATTACAACATTATTTTTTAAGCTTCTTTATCATATATGTTAATCATATTTGATAATTTGTTGCGAAGGAATGCCCTTTCAAAAAAACAATCATTTTTAATAATTTAACATATTTGATGAGGAAGCTTCAAAAATAGAATACTCCATCGATCGAAAATTTTCACCTGAATAAGGAGACGATCTTATATACTAATACAATTAACATAGAGCAATGAAGTTGAAGGCTCCTACCAATCACTAAATTAGGTGCGAATTCTCCATAAAATCCTAAGACATACGAGGCACTGAAGGATATACTCATAAATATGAGAATTATTCTGAAGTAATAGTAATTCTTTTATCCTTTTGAATATATTTTATATAAACTTAGAAGTTAGTTACAATGACCATTAAGGAAATCCATTATTTTAAAAACACTAAGGTGTTGTTTGATAAATTGAAACAGTTTAATACTGAAAATTAAGTGCTACACTTTTAGTTTTGAAAAATTTAAATACTGATTTGTGATATAAAAGTTGTTTGGTCTAGTACTCAAAATTACATACTGAGGAAATTTTTTATTGAATCTTTTTTAAAAGAGAGAGATGATTTTATAAGTATATTTTAAAAAAGAAAAGAATGAATTGTTAAAAGGAAAGAATTAATATAAGCTTTAATGTAATTAAATAATAAATTTCCTTAAATAAAATTGATTGAATACATTAAGCAACCTTTAACTACTTGAAATTTTCAATACGTTTTCATTAAAAATTTAGCTATTAAGCTGTTCTTTAAAAAAATGAATTATCGAACGCATTGAAAAAAAATTAAATCATTGAAAATTTGAGTTATTAAACTACACTCTAAAACAAAAAGTTATTAAAGCATATATTATAGTTTGAGTTTGATCAAATATTCACATGAAATTTTAAAGCTCATTTGATGATATCTAAATTAAATAATTTGAGAAATGATAACATGTAAAAATTAGACAAGCAATATGCTGATAAATTAGATAAACCATATCAAATTGACATTCGTTGACAAAAATGGCCACAAAATGTAGAAAAATTTCACAACACCATTAAGGATTACAAAGATTGATAATGATGCATAACCCTGTTGTGGGACAACGTTACACGAAGCTAAGCTAATTATGTTCTCAAATAAAGTCCTTTAAACAAATGTAACATCAATTGAAAGAAATTTGGTTCTCAATCCAAAAGCTTTAGGTTACTTTGCAAGGCCTATGAAAGATGGCATATGGAATGAGATAAACTAAAAGTGTACGTATAGCAATAAAAGAAATTATACTAACAAAAACAAAGTAACCTTTATCGTGAGCATATGAGAACAAGCGGGGGGCCGGCTCGTTCACATGCCTTGAGACACCCGAGCTTTAAAGGAAGTTTCTTTGAAGTGGAGCGTTGAGATTCGGAGTTGTGATAGGCTGAAAGCTACTCTTTTCTCGTTTGATTAGTTAAGACCGGTTATTACAAAGAGGGAAAAGTACGTTTCATGTACAATTATACGTACCAATTAAGCAGTGACTAATCATGTGATCATAATTGGGCCACTAATTATTATAGAAGGGATTTAGCACGCTTCATTTGCCAGTTCCTGTTAGGAAATATTTAACTATTTTCCAAAGTTCTGTGTAAGTTTCCACGTGTGGGATGTGAAAATAGGTAGTAATTATTTTGCAAATGGGTCTTTATTATTATTATTGCTTAAATGTTTCATACTCTTCTGTTTCCTGGAAAATTAAATCAAATGAAATTGAAGACATTATTCATGTAGAAAGGTTATTATATGTTCATCTTAAATTGAAATTCAAGAAAATTACTTAAATGATGGTACCTTAATCTACAGGTCAAGTACATTCCTAATCTCATTTATATTCGTTTTCAGTGAAATTTTGCAATCACCGGATATTTATATATGTTGAATGCAGTTCAAGTGGAGGAAAACAACATACTAGTATATATGCGAAATCACAGAAAGATACACAAAAATAGAAAGTTGTTGTATTCAGTGAAAATTAAAGCTCACAAATTGACAAAATTAACTATCCCAAGATAATACTCCAACAATTTTCCACCTTTCAATTGGGTTCGCAACTTGCAAGTTGCTGGGATGCACCCGACAGATACCCAATTGGATGGAACCCTAAGTCACATACCTTACTGTCACGGGTCTAATTCAGAGCTTACGTAGTAAAGTTGGAGAGGTTAAGAGACTTGGTTAAGATCTCTCAACTTGTTGTCCTAGTCTCACTTTAATCATGTTCACAGCTTGTAAAAGCCTTTGTCTTTCTTTCCTATTGTTGATGCAGGAGGGCAGGCAAAGGCGACTGGCATATATTTGTCAACAATGACATGTTTACACATATTGACATATACCCTTTGGGAAATTTGATCTCATAATATCCTCGTGTCTTGCTTCAGGCCACAGTTTGACAATTTTAGCTTTAAACTCAAGAAAATGGGCTGATCAAATTCTCCATGGTTAAAGTAAGGACCCTCTTAAAGGCATCTGCGTCATTAAACAATACCTAGGTCAACTTTGAAATCTATGGTGACTTTTGAATTTTCTCCACCTTTATTTCTAGAAATTGAATGATACTTTTTTAGTAATTTGATTTACCTGTTTCATGCATCACATCTATTAAAATAAATATTGATTTGTTAAGAAGAAAACATATTCATACATTAATTAATTATAGGAGTTTATGTAATACTAGTAAGATATTTATACATGATTGCTTGTATAGTTGTATATGTCTATCATTTTATATTATTTTTATCAGGGACGACATGAAATCAACCCATGACTTCATCTTTATGCCTCTTTTTTTTTTTTTTAAAAAAAAAAAGAACAAAAGTACATCATATCTGGAATTCATGGACTTTAGGGGATTCGGATTCACGGCATAAGTTCTTTTTTTATCAAAACCAGAGTCAAGAGTAATGAGAGCACCACCTTTTTTTCCAAGGGCAATGGCAAATGATGCCTAAAGAAAAGAAAGGGCATTATGCATAAATGATTGACATAAAGGTTTTTATGCACTAATCCTTTTTTTTGGCCTGCAACTCTTGCCACTTCATGTCATAATAATTAAAGAAAGACATTGGGAAATGATGTCTTCTGTTCAATTGATTATGTATATGACTTGAAGGCAACTTCAATCTTTAATCACTATATATTTTTAGGTTTGAAGTGCTAAGGCAGTCCCGGCCTTCAAACTAAAGTGGAATTTAGTCAAAATATGCTGATAAGATTTATTTTTCCTTCCCTTGCTAGCTTTTCACTTGTATTGCAAGGCTTGATGCTTTTCACTTGTGTATTGTAAGTTGGCGCCTTGATTTCGTAACTTGTGGATGGAAGTAGGTAAACAAGACTGGAAATGTTATCTCCTGTTGCATAATTTAGGCAATAATATAATTTTTTTAAAACAAATTGAGATGTGAACATGGAATAAGCTGGGTTTATGTGTAATCCAATAGGATATTGCATATATATATATAATATATACATATAGTATTTAAATGCTTCTAGGGAGGGAAACCCAAAAAAGGTCAAGCCAAATAATGAACAACACCGTGTACCCGGAAAAGAAAAAAAAAAAAAAGGAAGAGAGGAAAACCAAAGCAGCCCAGCTCAAAGGGCTAAGCCAAACTAAAGGGACATTATTCGGAGAGAATAATTAAAAAAAAAAAACAGAGGGGGCTTTATGGATTATTTAGAGCACAAAGACATTTTCCACTGAGCAACATTTTTTACTCAAAACACAATAATTGCAGCCTTTGACGTTTCTCTCTTACTCCTTAAAACCCTCTTCAACACCCACACGCAAACTCCTTTGACTCTCGACAAAAGAAAAAAAAAAAAAGAGAGAGAGAGAGAGGAAAGGGCAAAAGGCAAACAAAAATCACAGCCGCAATTTGGCTTACGAAAGCCAACTTTTCTTTTCATACTATTACACAAGTGGGGTGTGAACATTGGCTTGTGGGAATCTCGTCTTTTTCTTTTTTATTTTTATTTATTTCTTTAAGATTTTTCTTTTTCATTCTGATTTTCTTTTCCTTTCCAATTCAGCCCCCACAATTTATTAAATTGTGGAAAAGGAGTTTCCCTTCTCCCTACGGAATCAGGCTTCTTCATTTGTCAATGTTTGAGGCTCCAGTTTAACTAAATCTCAGCTGTCCCACGTTACCCCCACTATCATCTTTCTTCTCCCGCAACTACCCCTACTATTTTCCCATTACTTCAACGCTGCCATTTACCCTTTTAATTCCTTTTATTTTCTCTATTAATATATAATAATTTACAAGGGTGCTCGGGACTGTGAGAGTGCACCTGTGACATGGATCCAATCTTCCTCTCTTATATTTTATGATTAAGTGCTTGAAGTTTTCTATATATTCTATCCTTTTAAAGTAAAACATTATATTAATTCAGCTGATGCAATTGAATACGTGCAACTATTCACATTGGCTAATCATATTCTATTTTAATATTTACACCATTCTGGGTATATAGCTAATATTGGAGGCAAAACCTTTTAAATTTGCAAAGAAAATTTTTCATTTTTATGATAGGTTTGAAAAATCTTTATCCAACTTCATACTTCAAAGCACTTCAAAATTTTTGCTAAAAAATTAATGAATAAATTAAATAAATTAACAAAGAGTTTATCTCTTACAATGGTTGTGCTATAATTAATCAATTACAATTATAAATTATCTAAGGTTCAACAAAAATACTATGGAGCTTGTCTTTATAAATTGTTGATTCCTATTTACTTTTTATCTATAGTTAGATAATTACGAGATTGTAGTAAAAAGAATTGTAGGTGAAATGTTTTCCCTTGGCACACTCTTATTGTGGATGAAGTAATCAATAAGTTTATTGTTTAAAAATGTGGAGGAGAAAAAAAGTTACAATTATTTGAAAATACGAAAGAGAGAAAACTAGAAATAAATGAACGTCAAAATTTAAAAATAAAGAAAAGAAATAAGTATAAATGTAAGTTTAAAAAGAAATGGATATAAATTATATTTTCAAGAAAAATGAAACGCTAATCTATCTTTATTGATTATATTTATAATATTATTATGATAAAATTTTTTAATCAATTCATCAATTGAGTTGATGTCACTTGATTCTTAATACTAAACTTAGCAATTGGATTTAATAATAATAAAGATAAACTATAGCGTGTGTAATTTATTATGCTTGGTAAAGGACAAGAGCAATTATTATTGTATAGTTTTGTGCGAAAAATGAGTGGTAATAAAAACAAGAAAGAAAAGAAAATTGAAAAGGAAGCAAACAGCAAAGAGCTTTGTAGGGGTATGTTTGTCTTTTGGGAGGAAGAGATTCGTGAGATGATCACTCCTAAAATTTTCCATCCGATCCAAAATAGTGAGACAAGAAGATTTAGGAAATCTTGAAATGGGGCATCACTTGAAGGTGGCATTTTTGTCAGTTACCCTGAATCCGACGTGGGTGCCCGTCGTTTTGGAGGCAAGTAGGTCCCCTGACCTTTATTCCCTCACCCACCTTCCCACGAGGCCATAACTTCAACCCTTATGACCCAAAATACCCTTTCCTCACTTCAACCAAAATTATTCTTTTTTGCCCGTCATCTTAAAAAAAATAAAAGAACTTTAAAAAAGGGGGATAACATTATTTTTAGTAGAATAGTCCTCAGTAGTATCATCTAAATAAAAGAATAAGATGCAGATGTCAATGGACCCTCTTTCGTTTTTGTGAAGAATCTCCAGCGCATTGTCAGTTTCAAGGACCCTTCAACCCTAAGGAACAACACCCCCCTCTCTTCTCCTTCTTCTTCTTCTTCTTCTTCTTCTTCTGTACGACATAATCAAGTTAGTTAAACACGCATTTCGATGCGTGCACCCGATGATTCCAAGTGTTTTACTAATATTCAAGCCGGAGAAATAATAGCACTGATACTGGGTAAAGAATTTTTTTCAGGGGAAGGGGGCGGCGGCTTAGTTTATTTGTAATTTTTTTTATATGAAAGATATCTCCCATTTGTACAAGTAATCGTCTGCCGTAGATTTGATGAGCATAATAATTATATAAATCGTGTTTTTGATGCCGTATAAAACAATTGTAGCCTCCAATTTGCTTTATCATTCCATTTCTGAAAAATTTTCTTTTTATACATATTTAAATATTATGAAGATATAATTCATCGTCCCTGGCTAGAGCTGTAAAATCTTTTAGACTGATCTCATACCTTGAATTTTTTTTTTTTGAAAAGTAATCTCATACCTTGATTTGCTAGCGAATTTCCTTCTAAAAGCAATAGAAAATCAAAATAATCTGATTATTCATAAATTAAATACATGCACATGTTTTTCTTATGAAGAGTGCGCATCTAACTCAAATAACCTCAAAATTTGACTTAAGCTTATTACATATGTAAAAAATTAAATTACACTTCTAACGTTCCACCAATTGGCGATAGTTTCTTAACAATTTCACGAATCAATTACAATATTTTTATTCTTGTAGCATAAACTAAGTGATTGCTTTTGTTAAAAAGCACAATCCATGTATTTGTTCAAGCAATTTTCTCATGGCATGCGATGCTTGCGAATTCCATAATGATGCAAGCAAAATCACAAAAGAATATTGAGATCCTTATAATCAATTCCTTTGTCAATTCACCAAGACAAATTCTAAAAACCTCAAAATTCAAAGCACATTCATCGCTAAAAAATTCAAGTAACAGCCACGGTCAAGGAATAACATTGAACAAAGTCGGGGCCAATCAAACTTGAGACATTTCGTGAAAGTGTTGCTCTATCCAGAAACCAACGGCTAACAATATTTTGTCCCCTGGGACGTGCACTCCCCTACGACCGCCTAGGAGGCTTTTGTGAAGGGCACTTTCGTACTTTCGTCACCTCACCATTAAAGACCTTCGTGAGCTCCAGCTGTAAGCATATGACATAAGGTGACTTCACCCTTACGAGGCTGCAACCCTTATATTCCTCATGGAGGGCAGTCGGGACTCAGGATTATTCCAAATTTACTAAAATGGCCATCTTGTTTTGTTCTGACCAAAGAACCCCTCTAACCGTCCGAAAGTTTGACAAGGGAAGGGTGGTGTGGTAATTGAGCGATCACCAGGGATGAGAGTGTTAAACTTAATTAAAAAATGTTAAGATTCTGTGGAAGGAAGAAAAACGTTGAAAAGAGCTTTAACAGCTACGGTTATTCCCATACACAAAGGTCGAACAGAACTAGGCTTAAAGTTGAGACGTATTCGGTTCCGTTTCGATTAAAAACTTTAACCTTTTCGAAGAGAGCTAGTTTAACTTGTTGAACTTGTTAAAATAGCGTCAAAAGAACAACAAGGGAGAAAGGGCAGGGAAGAGCTTGAGTCTAGTTTACGCCAAATGGGTCGTCCTTATTCTATTCCCCTCTTTTAAGACCCCCTTTGCCTTCAACACCCCATTACTATAAAGAAGCCACACTTTCCCTCTCATGTACCCACCTCGCCCCCTTTCTCTCTCTCAACTCACAACTTTTCCTTTTCTTTTATATCCTGAATTCTTTCTCTTTTTCTTTTTCTTGTTCCCCTCTTGATATTCTCTATTATTTTGAGGGAGTATAAGAAGGCAAACTGGGATGCTCGAATTGTAGGCTCAATTGGGTGTTTGAAGACTCCTACTCTCGCTCTTTCTCTTTTCTTTTTCCTTTTTGTTTCCAGTTGAGTGTTTTTGTTAAGCTGCTTCAGAGGCCTCTGGGTTTTCAGCCGTTTTCTTAGTTGGATTCCTCTTTCAAGGATGGAGAAGCTTAATTTTGTAAAGAATGGTGTGCTTAGATTGCCTCCTGGATTCCGCTTTCATCCTACAGATGAAGAGTTAGTGGTTCAGTACTTAAGACGAAAGGTGCTTGCTTGGCCGTTGCCTGCCTCTATCATTCCTGAAGTTGATGTTTGCAAAGCTGATCCTTGGGAATTGCCAGGTTGGTTACTTAAACATAAGCACAACTTGGAGAACTCAGTCATAAAATTTGGTTTCTTTAATAAAACCCCTAAAGAGCAGCATGAAGTAGATTGTCATTTACAACCAAATCACTTTGTTCTGTAGCTAGAGCTAACTTCTTGTATCAGTTGTGGAAGTACCGTGCTGACATAGTTTTAAATGTAACAGCTCTTTGAGCTGCTAACACATAATAAGCCTGTAGGGCAAATTAGATGGTCTGATACATTAGGTCTCTGTGTGTGTATTATCAGGTGATTTGGAGCAAGAGAGGTATTTTTTCAGCACTAGAGAAGCCAAGTATCCCAATGGGAATAGATCCAACCGAGCCACAGTTTCAGGTTATTGGAAAGCAACCGGAATTGACAAACAAATTATAACTTCTAGGAGCAACCAAGTCGTGGGCATGAAGAAAACTCTGGTTTTTTATAGAGGAAAGCCCCCACACGGATCTAGGACCGATTGGATCATGCATGAATATCGCCTTGTTAGCGCTGAGACAGCAGCCTGCAATGCCCCACATAAGAAGAGCCAAACTCAGGTAAATTTTCAGTCATGCTCATTTCTGTTGCTTTATTCTTGTATACTACTACTGCTTGTAGGTATTGAGATAGGACCTTTCGCTACATAATTCAAGCCTCTCATCCACAAACACATTTCCAAAACTCTGGAGTCATGTTTTACACCTAGTAGTTATAATAATAATTGGCATCACATTGTTACTTTAATTATGCTATATATGTTGATCAATCAACTTAATGATAATTTTGTGTTAAAACTTCTACAGAGCCATGCGGTGCCAATGGAAAATTGGGTGCTGTGTCGCATATTTTTGAAGAAAAGAAGTAGTACTACTAAAAATGATGATGATAGCATGCAATCTTGCAACGAAAACGGAGCTCGTAAAGTAAGGACAAGCAGGCCTGTTTTCTATGATTTCCTGACCAAGGACAGGACTGACTTAAATCTTGCCCCTTCTTGCTCGTCCTCTGGCTCTAGTGGGATCACAGAAATTTCCCATAATGACACAGATGACCACGAAGAAAGCAGTAGTTGCAATAGTTTTCCTTATTTTAGAAGAAAACCTTAAAAACCACAATTCACACTTGCTTTTCGTGCCTGTACCACTAGTTGTGCTTCTGATTAGCCAATCAGAATAACGTCTTTATCAAACAAAAGGAAAAAAAAAAAAGAAGAAAAGAGAAATCTAGTGTTTGGTAATGTAAGTCTTTGCGTCTCTTTGTCTGTGATTATCACGCAACAGAAAGAGATATCAAGAGAGAAAAAGAAAGAAAAAAGGATGGAATTCGGCATTAACTATTATATGAAGAGCAAACTCTAACACATGGTGCCCCTTTGTAATGAATCTCTAAATTTCAAAAGTCCTCTTTTTGGCATTTTGCAAATGTTTTCAACAAACATGCTATGATTCAACTTCAAAGTTGCTTTGCAGAACATGCAGAGCAAGTTCTTTACAAAAAGGCAATTCTTTTTTAAGAGAGGGAAAATGCAAGAGGCGCAGAGAAGAGAAAGTAGAGAGTGGGATGAAAGAAGGAAAAAAGATAAGGCGTATAATAACATGTAATATAAAACTATGGCAAAAGCAAAACCCTTTTTTGGGGAGCACAAGAATAAGCATAAGATCTTTGCAAATCAGCATTTGCACGAGGTTCCCTTCTCCCTTCCGGTAAGGGTAATATCACTTTAGAAGGAAAGAAAACAAAAGAACCCAATTCTCTTCGGCACTATTTCGCAATGGATGGAATCTCCAAAAATTCCTGAGCCGGCACCAAGTTCTACTCTTCCTGTACACTTCAATCCGTTGTATATCATTGAAAAACGAGCAAATTCTGTACCAAGAAACAGAAAGAGACATTCTGGGTATATTTTTTTCAGCATTTGTAACCACTGTCGCACACTCAACACTCATATAACAATACAAGAAACAGGACGGAGTGGGTCTAAGGTTGTAGGAAAACAGGGTTAACTAATATTTGAATTTACAGGACTAGTTGGTGGAAGTAGGAAGACTTAAGTTATCGAGATTCTTCACCAAGGATGGCGGAATTTAACAATGAGCCTGGGGTCCAATCCAACTGTCCCCCTAGTCCTAAAAATTGATCTTATGACTTTTTAGTTGTCAAGCATATGATTTTCTTGCAAAGATTAAACACACACCGTAAAACAAGTTAATCATCAGATGATGACTTTATTAAGTTCCTTGTACATAAAGAAATGTAGACCCTCTTCTAACTTGTACCCAATAGAAAACATTCTCGCCATTTGAAAATTTGTTAGCAAAGGGATTTTAGCAGTAAGATTCTCCCACTATTGTCCAACTACCCTGCAGTTTTGACTCCAATAATATATATACCAAAATAACATAAAATGTATTATACTTTTTTCACAATTCTTAATCGAGGGGAGTTCCCATTCGCTGTGTATATACTACACGTGTCTTGCATGCAAGGAACATGTCCCCTTTATAGTTGACTCACTCCTGATAATTAACCCATAAGCTGAAAATACAAGTTATCAAATTATGATCATCGTCCATGACTTGTTGATTTATACAGGCAAATGTAAAAAAAAAAAGTTATATAAGGTGGGTTGTCACAGTACACAAAGTGACAAAGATGGATGTGAATGCGATATCGGAATTCATAAACCTGAGAGGTTAAGGAGTGGGCCATGGAGCTTCATAGGATTGCCAAGTGGATGCCAGACAAACTCAGGACGGCATAGATTATACCTTGATTAAGAGTCTAATCGTCCATAATTGAGGAATTGCTATGCCATAACAGGAAGGGAAAAACAAGAATTAAAGTTTAAATTAAGGGGATGACCAAAAAACCATATATATATATATATATATATGCCGACCAGAGTTGCTTGTGACAATGGTTTTAGAATCAGCTCAGGCTGTTGGAGTTCTTCACGTCACTTTTGTATATGTATAAATTTCATTTTCATGACAACAATGGGGGAGAGAAAAAGAGAAGGAAATTGGATTGGGTCGTGGGATTGGTGATTTGGGCTTCAACTTGTCAATCACGTGGGGAGTCCTCGTGGTAGACCTCACAATGAACAGCACCAAAACTTTCTGTAGCCTCACCTGATTAGGTCAATCACTTTAAAAACCCTACCTACCCTTGAAAAAGTACAAGCCCAGTGACGATCACAATGGGTAAACTTGACATTTTAAAAACGCAATACCTTCCGCACTGGGAATGTATTATCAATTATGTAAGTTGACCAGTTCCCAAAAACCAACCACTTTTATGCGCTGCTTGTTTGGACAGATTGAAGTTTGAAGGGTTGCTTGGTATCCCTGCAACAAAGACATCTCCAGTATTTTAACCGCATTCAAAAATATATTGTTATCATCTAAATATGAATCTAATCGACCCAAAGAAATGTTATTGTTATGGTACCCTTGTTGTAAATGACCTCAAGAACCCCCCCCTACAAAAAAATCAACCATTTCTACATTTGAAAGGGGATCCAAAGCCTGAGCGTCTCACAAGAAGCTGAATGCTTAAAACTTTTCCTTGAGGAATTGAATTGTAAAGTGGGTAAGTTGCTCTGCGGCACGGCATCTGGCCATAAATAACTCATGCCCTGAAATGAATGCCTTGCTATCATACTTGAGAAATGAATTGTCTAAACAGCTGAGAATGGTCAATGATATTTCAGGCTGTAGACATCCAACAGGTTCCACCATGCATTTAAAATGCTGAGCTCATTATTAACAGATAGGCGCATGGGATGCCAGCAACGTCCTTGATGGTAGTAAGATTTTCCAAATATACGCTCTAACCACAGCTAAAGATTCTTTTTCAGCTTCCTGCGAAAGTAATAACATTTTAGTCTTGTTAATTCCACGTAAACCATCAAAATATTACATGATGAGCAGCCAGACATGTGAAGGTATCATGTGATTGTTGCGTGTGAAAAGGCAAACTCAATTAATGAAGGATCTCTTAAAATTCCAAGAGGTTTTGAGACGTACACAGTGAAGAATTCATATGTTTATTCTAATTTTTCCAATGTCAGAATCAGTCTTCTGGCCTTTGGAAACTCAAATAGCTAGGAGGGGCTTCTCAAACTTTCTTTCGGTGGTGTTGAGTCCACATTTCTATCCAACTTCCAACCCCCCCCCCCGCCGCCTTCAATGCCAGAATGGACCACATCGTCTTACAACAAGATTCATGGTTATCTTTGTGATGACTATTCGAACTGGAAAGATTCGTCAAGAAATATCATAAGATTCCATCAAACCTTTAAACTTAAAGAGGGAACCTTACAATGACACGCTGTTGCCGATGTGGACGCATAAATCTGCACTGGGAGCTCCATCATCAATTCGATCAAAAATCAGCTTTATCATGAATGTCCCTGTCAACAGCCCATACAAGCAAACCAGCAGCTGCTGAATTTTAAGAATGACAACTTTTCAGTCAACCCTTCCTAGCATATCAAAATTCATTCTTTGACATAGCAGGCGATCTTATTGTGGTTACACTTATAAAGGGTATTGATTATTTCACTAGAAACCAAGTTTAGATATTTCATTGACAAGCTAGTGTTCACATTAAGGTGTTCTTACGAGGATGCAAGATTATGATTGACTGTGTCCAATGACCAACAAGCTGCATACTACTACATGATCAAAAAATTGTTACAGCAATGGTCTTAAACACAAATAAAATAGTGGTCATTGATGGTATCCAACCAAATTCAAATCTCAAACTGCTTTTGCAACATGAAGCCAATAATCATCAAAATCCTCCTTTGAGGCTCATGTAATCTCTTCCTCATTTTGTCCATTACGTTGCCTGTTCCCCATCTTTCTCACCAGCTACAACATCAGTTGTTTTTGAAGGTGGTTCTGCACATGCCCTCAAAACAGCTTCATTCTGAAAGAAATAAACATTTCCAATATCTCAAAAACATATACATTTTGAAAGATGATATCTAAAATACATTTAGCAAAACATTTAATTATCCAGGAGTCACAAGTTTTGTCATCAACATTCTGCAAATTCATTGGTATACAGGGTAAACAAAGAGGGTAATTACAGTAACCTAGACTCAATTTCAGAGTTCTGCAGCCAAAAAGGAAAGCCCAATTTCAGATATGCAAGTTGATATGAACTTTCACAACCATGAAAGAATATAAAATGAATAACATAGAGCAAAGAGTAAAGACATGAAAAGCGTTAAAGCCATTCAAGTGACTGTAAAGACATGGCATTTTCATTATAGAAAAATCAGCAGAGTTTGATTTCAGTTTTCTTTACAAGGGGGCTGGGGGTGGGGTGTTGAGATTATCTGGGTTTGATTCCACGGATTTTTTTTTTAATTTTATAAGATTAGTGTTTCTTAAATGGTTATAGATTTGGGCTTTTCAGCAGGATACCTAGACCTCATAGGAAGCAAAACTGGTGATAGACTAGCTAAGTTCCAACAGCATCAAATCGAATCTCTGAATCCCTAAACAAAGACTATGACAGGTTTCTTTCATATAATTATTTGAAGTCATAAGTCTATTTCACAGATACAGAGCATAGAATAGGATTTGAATCCACCATCTGAAGGCCACTGAAAAGGTCACATACTTAAGTTTAACAAAATAGTGTTGTCTCAAAAAATGACATGCTTGTAATTGAATAATTTCTTTTGGCAGATGATAAAAACTCAAGGAATGTTTAGATGCAAGCAAAAGAATAGGAGAAAAAATAAAGGCCCAGATATAATACATGCTGATTCTCTTAACTTAGTACCAGCATGACAACAAATTGATGGCAAGTTGGCAACTGACAAACCCGTGTTAGAAACCTAAACCACATTATGTCCATGTAGCACGGATTCAATCATTCAACCAGCCAAAGTTTTAGATATAGTGTAAACATGTTGCAGGGGCACCTTAATCCCGTACTATTTCTTCTTCAGTACTCGAGATTTACCATCCCTTTTCTGAATCCTTGGGTTCAAAACACTCAAGGTCACTGATCAAACACATATACTGCCAGCCTATGTCTATAAGTCCCTTAAAACAACCCAAACAGATCTTCAACTCTCAAAAATTTGTTCTATATCACAATTGAATATCCCAATGCCAATTTCCATGAAATAGAAGAAAAATTTTCTGTGGGCTAAAGAAGAGGGACGAACACAAAAGCACAAAGAGGAAAAAATCACTCTTGAAAACCCTTATGAGCAAATCCAGATTAACAAAATTCTAAACCAGATGGAAATTAAACTCTCCATGCTCTCTTATGGGGTATACAAAACTTGCAACTACATTCAGCGTCTGAGCCCAAATACACATAGGTTTAGATGCAATAAACTGTCAATGTCTACTTGAACCTTGTATCTTGTAGTTGAAAACCTTCCCCCACAATGTATATTTGCCTTGAATTCTAACTAGTTCCCAAGAAGTAATTGAATCAATTCAGGAACAATTATCATCACTATCCAAGTAAAAAATAGCTTTGGCATAAAAGAGCTTAAGCATTGAAACGATAAGAACATGTGTAAACAAGCTAAAAGTATAAACCCTAAAAAGAAAAAAAAAAGAAGAAAAAAAGGTCAGAGTTTTAGGACCTGCCAAACGCGATGGAGCCGTTTCTTGGCGTTGGCTTTGCGGGTAGAAGTGAGCTTAATTCTCTTCCAAACGAGGCCTCCGGAGTCGTGCTTTTTCACTATCTCCATCACTCTTGTTGCCCAAAATGCTCCTATTCCTCCGGCCATCTCTCCCTGCCCTTCTCCCCTCCGCTTCCCTCAGCTCACAACTCTTTACCACTTCCCACCTGGAAAGCGTTTCTAAACTTACACAAAGCCCAAATTCTGGATTTGGGCCGATCCACAAACCAAGGTCTCATACTGGCCCCATCTCCCACACCATTGGTTAGGAAAACCGTGCTTATAGCTTTTATAACACGTTTGGTTCGTAAAATAAACAGAAATAGAATAGAATAGCTATTACGTGAGAATAAAATGAGAAAAAAATAAAATAAAATAAGTATTACGTAATTTAATATGACCAATGGAATAAAATAGGGATAATTATTATAACTTATTACAGTGTTTGGTTGGTAACAATAATTTTGGAATAAGAAAGAAATAAAAATAAAAAGATAAAATACCTTTTATTATATATACGATTATTTTATTTTATTTTATTTTTAAAATATTAATATTTTATTTATAATTTAATCATTAATATTATAAAATACTAATATTTTATTTATAATTTAAATATTATTATGATTATTTATTTTTAAATTATTTTATTTTTAAACATTAATAATGTATAATTTATTTAAAATATTAAAAATTGATAGTTTAAATATTAATATTTTATTTATACTTTAATCATTAATATTAAATGTTATTGTGATTATTTATTTTTATTTTATTTTATCTTTTAAATATTAATAATTTATATTTTTAAATATTAATAGTTGATTATTTAAGTATTAATATTTTATTTGTAATTTAATCATTAATATTATAAAATACTACTATTTTATTTATAATTTAAATGTTATTATGATTATTTGTTTTTATTTTATTTTTTAAATATTAATAATTTATAATTGATTGAAAATATTAATAATTGGTAATTTAATTTATAATTTAAATATTATTATGATTAAAATATTAATACTTTTAATTAATTTTTAAATTCAAAATATTTTATAATATATAATTAATAACTTAACCTTTTTATTATAATAAGATTTATTTTTCTCTATTTGCATTTTTCATTTTTTAATTTAAATTTCAATTAATAATTTAAAAATTAATAATTTAAAATATTAATTTTTATTTTAATTTGAAAATATGAAAATATTAATATTTTTTAATTTTAATTTAAAATATAAATTTTATAAATTTAAGTTTGTAATTTTTAAAAATAAAGAAAGACATTTGAATCCAAAATATTTAAATTTTATTCTCATAGGTGTAGAATAGCTAATACTATGGGAGAAGATAATATTAAAGAGCAGTCATTCCTTTTGGAATGGCTATTCTTTTCCCAAGAACAAACCAAACAAAGAGATAAAATTTTGTAAGGAATAGAAGGGGAATGGCTAACCAAACATGACCTTAATGATTTGTGCTTACTGTTTCTTTATTCCTTTTTTTTCTTGCGGGGGATTGGGTGGTGGGGGCTGGGTGGGGGGGGCGACGGAGTGGGTATACAAGCAGACAATTAATAGTATTTTTGTGTAACATGCAAGAATTATCATTATATATTAGCATTAACGGAGTAGGGATAGCAACTATATATCAATCAGCTAAGTTATTATAGAAAGGTTTTATTGTTGATAAGGAGATTTCAGTTAAACCCATCTGGTTGTGGAATTGGATGATTGGATGCAGCAGTCAGTAGTTCAATTTTTGAGGCACGGTGTAGTGACATCCTATTCTAGTTCATGATTGTATTGCTTTGATTCAAGAAGGTTGGGTGAAGGATATTCGTCATGCTTTTAGAGAGAATAACATGTGTGCAGATTCCTTGTTAACTTTGGTCAACAGTGTCCTTTCTGAACGACTACCTTGATCAATCCACCTTTAGATTTGCATCCATTACTTGTTAAGGACAAGATAGGTTCTCCTAGTTTGAGAAGTTAAGTAGGTTTATTTTCCGGTTCTTATATACCCAAAAAAAAATCAACTAAGTTATTATTATCATTATTAAGTTTTTTTAAATAATTCAACCATCCAATGATAATTAATTTTCATCTTACTTTTTTAATTCTTCCAACTAAAAAAAATATTAAATCTAATAATTTTCAAGTTAGAATAATGAAAATCAATCTTTTTTGGTCCATGAACATTATTGTCAGTCATGCTTTCAAGATTTAGTACTATATGCCAAAGGTCGGTTTGGATGTGCAGGGTAGTTTGATGGGAGACATTCCCTACTGTGTTGACCGTCTTAATGGATCCAATGCCATTTACGGGAGTTAATGCCACGGGAAAGAGCTTTTACCACACTATTCTGCATATACCAATTAAGATCTAAATAAACTAAATAAACTTTGCTCGTCATAATAGTTTGATGGTCTTAATACTATATGAGTCCACAGTCCATATTTGTTTTGCTTTCATGACATTCATTTCGATTTTCATAACTTCTTTTAATTTATTGGAATCAATGTCTAACATTGCTTCCTCATACGTAGTAGGCTCATCAATGAGTAATACAGATAATTCTACTATATGAAATTATTTTATTACATTTTGAATGCTAAAATCATTAATTCTTTGTGTTTTTTAAGTTGGTTTTAAGTCGTTTTCATATTTTTTTATTAATAAGTTTAAAGCATATTGAACTACTCTAATGCAAGTAATTCTAACTCATTTTCATGTTAAGAGTCCTAATTTGATATATTACTGATTTAATCTTTGTTTTGGAAGGTTCTCAAGTGCACAAAGTTGATGGATGATGAATTGTGCAAGGATGGCTAGGTGCAGACTCTTATTGAACATACTGCGGTATTTCTAGCATAACTCACGTTACAGAAGTCCAATCAATATGATTCTTAGACCATTGGAAAGCTAAGAAGTAGAATTACAACTTTTGTGACTACCATTTTGCCCAGATTAGCCTCGAGGTAGGAGAAAATTATGTTGCAAGAGGAAGGACTGCTGCAATTCTGTGCAAGGCAACATGAAGGAGTGGAAGGATGCGGCCTCGAAGACCCAAGGCCACAGTGCTTTGATGCCACAAGTCCCCATACATTTTCCCAAGAGCCTAGCATTGCAGGGGTCAAGGAGGAAGGTCGCGACACTAAAGGTGGCCGAGCTATTGTCTCAAGGAGTGAGGTCAAATAGGATTTTTTTTTATTAGAAGAGAGTAGGACAGAGCGACAGTTTTTTGAGAGAAAAAAGAGGAGTTCTACACAAGAGGAAACGAGAAGAAATCAATGACGATTAATAAGGATCAGAATAGACAGAAAACCTGTTCCTTTTTCTGTCTCTTTCTTTTGCTGTAAACATGAGTTATTTTCTTGAGAAAATGTTGTTTGCTGCAGAAATGATGATTTGAATTATTTTTCTAGGATTGTGGTTGATTTCATTATGTAATTTGAATATTTTGTTTCTCTTTTATTTATTATGAACGGGTATGGCGATGTTTATTCAATTTTGTACTTATTGTCTTTGATTGTCTGATTAGCAATTGATTAGTTATGAAAATCTAAATGAAACTTGACAAAGTAATTTTAGATTAGACTAAGTTTTGAATAGCTTGTGTTCATGTCACTTAGAAATTAGGTGATCTGATTAGCAATCAGGGTAGATGTACGCCTAAATGCCACATGCAGTCAAATTAGAACATTTACTTAATGAACCATATTTAATTGATTACTATAGGCATATAGTGATGCAATTAAATTAGGTATGTGTACAAAGCATCTTAACAAAGACTTGTACATAAGTTTGGATTCTAGGCTAGCAACACCACCCATGAATTTAAGTATTAAGAGAAATGTATTCCAGATGAAATGTTGAATGAATCCATGATCCTAGGCCTTTAATCTATTGCTTTTCTAGTAAATTTTCAACCTTCATTCCTTAGTTTAGTGTTTAACTAAATTTAGTTTTTAATTAATCTTTCAAAAATTGAGTTACTTGGATAAGATTAGTTTGTTAAAATTTTAGTCCTTAGTGAGAATTAGGAGCAAATCCCTATGGGATACGATATTGGATTTACTGTCTATATTACTTGTTCAATACGTATACTTGCATGTATTAAATTTACAACAAATACATCTTCATCCCTAAGAAATCTATTATTTTTGGAACTTGACGTATCTTACTAGATGTTTGGCGTTGTGGTGTACTGTGAACTTTCAACTACACATCCGATGCATTAGTCATAGGCTCAAGTTCCATAAAGGTTCCACTTTATGGCTCTTGAACTCTTTAAGCACTCTTTTACTCCCACTACCCTTTTCTAGCAAGAACAGTTTGTCTAGAAAGTGATATACTTCAAGACAAACACTTTTTGCTCGATGGGATTGTAAAGTAATATCGAACAAACTCCTTATGATATACCATAAAGTTACATTTATTTGACCTTGCTCCAAAGTTGTCATATTATGCACATTTCTCATAAGTTGTGCAACCTCAAATCTTAATGTATAACAAGTTTAGTCTTTTACCTTTCATATATTTTCCAATTCATCCGTGATGTACAAACTCAGATGCTTTACCCTGTGAAGAGCTACATGCAGCTCTACCTTTAGCTCCTGCAACTTCTTTAATAGGTTAGGCTGCTATGGGAGGTGTCGTCAAAGCAGGTTGGGAAACATTATGTGACGATCCATGAAATGGTAGGGCTCTAGGGAAATCCCTCATCATTTGCCTTAGTTGGCCATAGCAGAAATAGAATCTCGTGACGCAATGGCATAACCCTTTGTGAAAATTCTCGCATAAGGGACATAGTGAAGCTGACTGGCCACTCGGCCTAAAGACCTATTGTCTTGATATGATAACAACCCTCTTATCCTATCGAGTACTCACGCTAACTAAGCCATTACCCTACTGGGACCCATGAGACTACAGGGCTCTCTACTGGCCCTGTCAGCCTATGAAGGATGAACCTCGTCCAACATTAACACCCTTTTGGCCTTGATAACCCTTAATCTTCACCTTCTTAGCTTTCTCTCGAGTTGCCTAACTCTCTATGTCCTCATTTCTATCCTTTGAGCACAGCCAACTGCTAAGGCAAAGGTACCAAATGCTTATCTTTATCCTCTGAGCATAATCAATTACTAAGGCATAGGTACCAAATGCTTGTGATGTTATGGCCCCTAAACAGTGGCTCTACTAGACTATCCAAAAATCTTTTGATCCTTATCTCCTCAGTAGAAACAAAGTACAATATATACAGGGATAGTTGCGTAAACTGGATATCGTACTCAGATATGGTTATGCTAAGCGTTTGTACCAACGCCTCAAACTAGCGACCTTAGTACCTTGTGCACTAGTTGGAAGAAATTGACTTAAAAATGCTACACTGAAATCCTCTTATGTCAATGGGTTGGCATCAGTTAGTTTACCCTTATGTAAAAAATCATACCATAAATGTGCCACATCCTTCAGCTTAAGCTAGCCAACTCCACTAATCAAACACCAAAACATCTTAGAGTAGTACAAATTTCTCCATATCATCCAAAACGTTTTGGGAATTCTTCGTCGCATCAAACCCAAAATATGAAGGTTGTTTTAACTTAAGAAAATTAGGTAAGGAAACCTCTATAGACACTCATGTAGACTTAGCCTGTTGTCTGTCATCTTGACCTTGAGAACTCAGAGAGGCACATACAAGTTGTTACCCCTTTAATCGTTGTTGAATGCCATTCATCCAATTGGCCATTGCCTCAATGACCTTATTAGCCCTTTGTAATCCTACAACTATGTTTGTTGTGTTTGGCTCTACAATTTGTAGCTTAGTTCTAACCTCTTGAGACTGATCATTAGTGGGTCCAACTACGGGTGTCTCTACCCTAACAAACTTGATGGTTTTACAATGCCTATCACACCCCCTGGTTGTGGGAGTATGTGACCTTGTAGACATATTGATGGGAGCATCCTACTCGACCATATCTTTGGTTGTTGGTTGGGTTTTAGGAGGCATTTTGACCTAAACAAGAGTAAACATTTAACACAGAATGAACAAAAAGATGGGTTTCTAAATAGACAGAGGAATCTATGTAGTCTCCAATTTGTGATTTGTGCTGTGGTACACAAAGCACAAACAAAATTCTACATAAAGACCCAACAACTTCATTAACACAACAACAAAGCCTAGGACTGACAAGCCTAGAGCTTTGATATTAACTTTGTCACACTCGATTCGGGACCATAATCGGCGTAAAGGTCTAATAGATAAAGCCCATTTGACTTAAGCAAGCCTTAGAAATAGATAAACAAATATTCAATGTATAACAATTGCTAAGAAACTAATCTCATTATGATTACATAACATGACTATCTATATATATCACGTGCTTAACTTTAGAAGCAGAAATTAGTTCAAAACATATAGAAATGTATAAGTAAAAGCCATTTCATGGCTAAGTACATAAATATGCATAGGTAAAATCTAAAAAGCTCCATCAAAACCCTTTAAAATGACACTTTGGTCCCTTTTGTTTCAAAATGATGTTTTTGACCCCTAGACTATTAACACCGTTAGTCAACTATTAAAAAAAATTAAACCTAATACTACATAAAAAATTTAAGAGATAAATACCCCATATGTTATTTTCTAATTTAAGTATATTCTCTTTGAAAAATTTTTGCTTATCTGAAGTGCCCCATACTTTGATATGGTGATAAATAAAGTTAATCGGATGCAAATTGAGGTCAATTAAAATGTTTAAAAGTGATAAAAGATGAAAGGAATAGTTTATGATAAAATATTTCTCATGCGAGGAAATAATAATAAACTAATAATATTTTATCGGAGGAGAATTGGTGAGATAAAAGGATAATTCGAAGGTCAATTGAGGTATAATAAGGAACGTTGGCAACCAAGGAGACAAGATAAAATTTTTAGAATAAAATAATATTAAAATATTAATATTTAACCGGATGTCGAAATCAAAATCAGTCATGAAGAAGGATCATATGGTTGATCCAAGTGGGGGAAAAGAAATACAAATAAATTTTTTTGAAGATGAACGACGAAAGTGAAATACACATGTTTTGCTAAGTCAAGCCAACGCGGATAAATAAATATTTAAATATTATGGTAATACCGCGTTGAGGTGTAATTTTTATATTTCGATGGTACACGCACAAAGAAAAGAAGATAAATGAAAATTGAAATTTTTAGACGCATCAAAAAGATTGAATTTAAAACATAAAGATTGAAGGATTATGCAGTGAAATTAATGGAAGAAATAAAATAAATAAATAGTGAAATAATAATATAAGTATAAATATATATATATATATATATATTAGAAGACCAACATGGGCAGCCGCCCATGTGGTCAATAAAAAGAGTCAAAGACTCTTTACTTTGTTAGATGGAGGGGGCCAGTCATGTGGAGCAAAATGGTGAAGGAAGAAAAAGAATTGTGAGGGGCCGGTCAAGTTGGAATAAATTGGAAGGTTCATGAAGGAATAATATATATATATATAAAATTGAATGAGTTAAGTGAAGAAAAAAAAGAAGAAGAGAGAAGTCGGTTGTGAGGGAAAGTAAAAGAGAAACAAAAGAACAAAGGAAAGAAAGAAGAAAGAAGTAGCCGAGAGAAAGAAAAACAAAAAGAAGAGAAAGCCGAGTGTGAGAGGAGGGAGAGAGCTGAGTTGAGGGGCCGATTTTGCCACCATTTAGAGAGGAAAAGGAGCTATTTTTTTGCTGATTTTGGGGGCTGGAAAGTGTAGCTTTGCTGCTGGTTTTGGAGGCTGAAAAGTGTAGATTTTTGTAGCTGATTTTGAAGGTTGTAAGGTGTGGTTTTGGTGGTTAATTGTTGTTGTTTTGGCTGCTAATTTTTAGAGGAAAAAGAGTAGCTTAGTTGCTGATTTTTTGAGGAGAAATAGAGCAGCTTAGCTGCTGATTTTGAAGCCAATATGAGCAGCTTTAGCTGCTGAAAATTGAAGGTTGAAAAGCTAGAAAGTGTGGCCGGTGGTGAGAAGGAGAGAGAGAGGAAGAAATTGGGACGGTTTGTGCATGTGAGAAAAGAAAAAGAAAGATAATCAATGGCTGCTAGACGGTGAAGGAAAGGAAGAAATAAAAGAAAAGAAAAGAAAAGAAAAGAAAAGAAAGTAACAAGAAAGGAAAATGGGCATGGCCCAACAATAAAGAAAAATGGGCATGGCCCAATAGCCATAAAGGAAGAAAAGTCCAAAAGAAAAGGAAGGTGCAAACTTTGACCAACCTAGCCTAATTGGGTAAAATTTCTTTACTCTACTCCATGGCTTATTGTGAAATTGGACTATATGGAGGCTAGCCCACTTTATTTAATTATACAATTGGTTAATTGGTGATACAAATTAAATTTAAATCACTTTAATACAATATTTAAATATTTTATTAGGAGGTGTCATAGGACTAAAGTAAAGAAGAAAATGTTAAATTTTCAAATAGTGCTCGAATAAAGTTAAGAAATTTTAAATGATTTGTTATGAAGAATTATTGATGTTGGAGGAATTTAGATGTATAATTTGGTTGAGAGTGTTAAGTTGAATGGTAACATATTGGAAGAAATGAGGAGAAATAATGTAGATTTATGATAGAATGAGAGAGAGAAGTGGAATTGATGCACTAAGTATATTGAATTTAAATTGTTGCTAGGAAAGTTTGTTGTGGGAGCATGCCGAACGACGTAGGTGACTGACAAATAGGAATAATTATACGAGTACGAATAAATAGCGACGTAGAAATCCCGCTATTGTGAAGTGAGTAACCTTACTATCGTCTTAATTATCTAAAGTGGTTTTTATCCGATTTTATGATTTTATGGAAAATGGGTTTAAATGGTAAACTTTTATGTTTATAAACAAAATGTGTTTAAATGAAAAGATTTTATAAATTGTCTAGAAATTGAATGATGATTTTGAAAATAGAGTAATTGGAGACTCTTAATGTATTGTAAATTTATGATTTGAATTGATGGCTTATGTTAATGTGTTGGCATGACTAGCTGGGTTGTGTTTTTGGTGAACTGTATGAATTGTTCTGTTTTACATTTATAGGCTGGATAGTATTATATTAGTCATGTCATGTTGTCAAAATTGTGTTGTATGGTGGATTTAACCTGCTGTAGGGGGCGGGTTTTCTGTGGACCAGCTTATTAGAGAGACACGAAATCCCGATATATTTTACCTCGATTGGAGAGGCGAGTAGGGTAACTCTCGAGGTATGACCTTAGAGTTCACTTCACGCTAAACCACCACGTGAGGGGGAACTCAGCCAACGCCAAGGAATGACTGTGTTTTCTAAATAAAAACATGATTTATGAGTATATAACTTTTTAATAGCCTTGGTGGACTCGGTTTGGGATAGCCCTCGGCCAAGGTATCCCTGATAACTGAGTATGAGAATAATTTTTTGCATGAGCCAAGTTTTAAGAAATTCATAAGCCATGTTAATTACTCGAATTATATGAATTAATTTTATTTGGTTGAAACAAGTTGAAAGGTGATGAATTTTAGTATGTTAAATTGTTTTATCTATCTCTATTTACTCGACTTTAGCTGGTTTAGATGGTATCTGTTTACTCACTGAGATTTTATAATCTCACCACCCTCATTTTCAACCATTTCAGGCCCGAGGTAGCCTGTGGATAGCAGATATCATCAGGGATTATAGTTGGCTTTACTACTCCAAAAACCGTAGGTTTACTACCTTTGTGCACTTTTGTTCCTTGTGGGCCCACGAGTCACTGTACAGTAAATTTCATATCCCGGTTATTTGTATTATAGTACGTATGAATTTATTTAGTTTTTACATTATAAAAATTATTTACCGATGATTCTATAAATATTGTTTTACAAGAAATTAGAATATTTTATTGAATATTTTTATTTTATTCAAATAGTTGCAATATCATTTTTAATAAATGTTTTAGACACCCAAATTTTATGACGAAAATGCCCTTGTGAGGTGAAAATTATTTTTTCACGATTTTGAAGGGAAAAAGCTTAAAATTCTTTAAAAACGAGGTTTGGCGATGATTACTCACAAGGGAGATGAGGAAAATGGTACTACAGCCTTACGAGGTTTCGATTGGCATTCCGGGTAACGAATGTCTACTAGGACGTCATGGCGGTTGTCATGGGCTAAAGGGGAGTACCGGGTCGTGACATTATCATTCCCTTAAAAACCTTAGTAAGAAAACCAAAAGATTTTTTGATATGAAGGCCTAAAAATTGAAAGCTGTATTCGCCTTGAAAACCAAAAACTTCTTTCTTGAGGTTAAGTTTATTGTCATCAAACTCTTTATTTCTCTAACAATTTAAGAAAGTTTTTTCATTGAAAAAAATTTATTAAAAGTATACCTTTTGTTCAATTATGGATATTTCAAATTTGATGGTGTCGGGGTTAAGAGATTAATTTTTTCCTCATGATTGTTGACTCCATGTGTTTTTGATGATAACAAAACATTCCTCATTTATTGGTGTCTAATCATATTATTTAAGTGTGCAACAGAAAGCTTAAATTCATTAATATATTTGGTATTCATTGATATATTCAATTGCAAGATGGGTTAATTGGTTAAACAAACAAAGAAGAAAGAGTTTTAATGAAGATAAATTAGTCTTAATCGATTTAAAAAGATCCTTACTCAATTAAAGCAATTTTGGACATTACATTAAGGATAGGCAAAAAGGTTTTAACTGGTTGACACAAGGTTTAATTTGTTAAAAGGGTACTGGACATAAAATAGAAGATTATTAATTAGTTAGCCAAAAGGGTTAATCCATTAAGGGTCAAACTTGAAGTACCTAAAAAGCGCCAAAATTTAAACTCAAAATGAAGTTGACCATTGAAGGGCACAAAATGAAGAAACTCAAATTTATAGACATTTTAATTGGTTAAAGCTCATTTCAATTTGTTAAAGTTGAAGGAAGAAAAGCCTTAATCAGTTAAAAGAAGGACTAACCAATTAAAAGAAGACTGTTGAAAAACGCTAGTTGGAGAAATCTAAAAACAAAATGTTCTTAATCGGTTAAAGCCACCTTAGCCAGTTAAAATATTGAAGTAGACTACCAGATAACAAAACTTTAATTGGTTAAAGCTCATCTTTAACTGGTTAACAAGGCATTGCCAGCAATTTGAAAAGAGTTGCTAGAAGATAAAAAAATGACTATTTTAGCTCCAAAATTGTTTTTAACGGTTGAAAACTGTCCTCTAAGTATTTAAAAAGGTTCAAATAGTCATAAATGATGGGAAAAGCCATCCAAAGTGATTTTGAGCTTAAAAGACCAAAAAACCTTCTCTTTACACTTGTATTTCACTCTTATCTTTTGTAAAAGTGTTTGAACTTAAACTTGTACATCTTACATCAACTAGGTGATCAATTGTACTTTATCTTATTCTTATTTCTTGTTTGATTAACGTGTGTGAGGCACTCTAAGGGATTTTTGTAAAGTTTTAGAGCTTGGGTTAGAAGCTCAAGTTATAAAAGCTTGGCAGAAGCTGTTAATTCCACTAGTTTTAGTGAAGTTGAGTTAAAAATCCTTGATTAGGAAGATCAAGGTAGTGGTTGTAGGTTAAGTTGATCAAACTACTATAAATATTGAGTTTTGTCTGTGTTTTTAACATTTCTTTACTTGGTGTTTGTGAGACCTTAATCTTTATAGACTCGTAGTTGGAAGTAGAAACGATATCACAAACTAGAGGTAATTTCGTCATTTCCTTAGTGAGCCCCTAGAAGTATGCTTTCAAATATTATTAAGGCCTAAGTAGGCCTAAGGCATAAATGAATGATGAAAATAAGGATAAAATGACGAAGGAAATAGAAATAATGATGATTTCCAAGGTAGGGGCAAAATGGTCATTTTTCATCTCGAGTCAAATTTTTTAAGTTTTCATGAACCCGAGTATCTCTAGACTACTATGGACTTTGTCTCAGTGTCAAAAGAGTAAAAAGATTGCACAAAGGATTGGAGGAAGACAAAGCCAACTTGTTAAGGGTATTTTTGTAATTTAAGTAGAGTTGGATAAGCTTTAGCTATAAATATCATTTTTCAGCAGCTTCTTCTCAATTTTTCTAGCAACTTCTTATTCTTTTTCCTCCCATCTCACGTTTCTTTCATCCTCTATGGAAGCTTGTTTTGAAACCTCCATAACTTATCTCAAGTTAACTCCAATTTTTATGCTTTTGTGCCCTTTTTCATAGAACCTTTTATGCTCTTTCACTCTCTCACTTTAAAACCCTTAAAAAGTCTTACTTCCATACTTCCTCTCACTAGCTAGGTGTTTTAGAGAGAGAAAGAGGGAGCTTCTATAATAGCTTGAAATGTTTTTTTAAAGGAATTCAATTACAAAGCTACCAAGGTGAGTAGTGAATTACAATGATTTGTAAGTTGTTGAAAATGGCTAGTGGATAGATTTGTGAATGTTTTGTAGTTGAGGTTTTTTATTCATCTTTAGTTTGATTAGAATAGTGAAAGTAAATAGCCGCTTAATGGCAATTGGAAGCTAGTTAGAAATAACTAGTAGAACATGATTTAGGAGATAGCTTTTAGAATTATGGGTATGTGAATTGAGTTGATTTGTGATCCTATTGTGTGTGATAGGTTTGAACGAGACCCCACATCGCCATTTGGAGCATTAGTGAAAGTTGGAGTCGATCTAAGATTCAACAAATACCAGTGAGTGAACTTGCATTAAAATGATTTGGGGTAAATGTGTAAATGTTTGAGTGAATTACTTGAAAGGTTTTAATTGTCTTTTTCTTTAAAATGTATATGGGAACAAGCTTTTAATGAAACGTTTTGTATTGTGAAATGTGATTGTGATGAGTCCACGTACTCTTTTATTTCATTGTTATACATACATATGTGTTGTGCCTTGATAGATAATATCGTGTAATAAGTATGACCGTGCGTGTGTGGTGTGGGAGAGCACATGCAAGTAATGATGTGTGCGAGAGTGCATGTGATGATATTGAAATGTACGAGTGGGGAGTGCACATGATGATGATTTTGAAATGTGCGAGTAGGGAGTGCACTAGAGCTGAGTGTGGTGGGATGGTATGCATGATGATGTATGTATATATATATATATATATATATTTATGTTATAGAAAGTTTATGAAACTAATTGTGATTGTGTTGTATGTTGGCATTGTTAATTGCTCCCAAATTGCTTTTCATTTTAACAAGAAAATGACTTTTGATATAACAAGACCACTTTTAACTAAATTGCTCTATTTCTCGCTACAGCGAGATTCATTTTCGCTACAGTGAGAAACTCTCGTGTTGGGGGGGGGTTACACTGGCCTGGTTCTCGCTGCAGCGAGATTTGTTCTCACTGTAGCGAGAAACTCTCAGGTGGTTCTAGGATTCTAGTGTAGTGCTTTCACTTTGACAAAGATTTTGACCACCTTTCGATCAGAACTGGGCCAAGTAGTAAACATAAAAGTTGTATCCCAGCCTCTTAGCTTTCTAATGACCTAAAAATCATGTCAATTGGACTTCTTTTGTCTGAGTTATGCTTGAAAAACCGAAGTATATGCAAACTAAGTCTGCCTCTTCATTGTAGCGAGAAAACCCTCTGTTTGCTTGTCTTGCTTGGTCATTCCTAAAATTTTCATTCTATTCAACTTCATGGTTTATCATGGATCTTATAACATTAAGGGATTAAACATTCAAGGTTGGGAATGAGGGGTTTTAACCAAAACTTAGACTAAATTGCATGGTTTTATCATAAGTGCATCATGTTTTCTAAAACATTCCTTATCGTTACTTGTTCCCTTCTTATGTTCACTCATTGAGTTTATACTCACTTTTTTAAATTGCATGTTTTCAGATTTGTAGATAGTTGGGACCGAGACTAAGGCGTCCACTTGCATTCACTCTTGGTAGGTATCATGGCATTCGATAGCAGTACCCTCACCAAAGTCATTCCGCTGGTCGTCAGAAGTCTTTTATATGAGTACATGTACATTAAATGTAAATTGCTAGGAATCACTTTGCTAACGATGCATGTATAGTGTGGAATGATGGTGCCATTATGAGATGGCTATGAATAACCTTATTTTGAGATCATAAAAAAATGTAAATTTTTGGTATCTATGTTGTATTATGAAAATACGTCTAGTTGCAAATTACAAATAGTGGTCTAGTAATGGTGATAAAAAAGTGATGGGATAGTGAACGGGATTACGTAAAGAGGCTTCTTGGGCTTAGTGGGCTACGTCCACTGGGCCCATGCACCGGTCATGGCCCGAAATTTGGGTCGTGACAGTGTTCACTAACCTTTACATGTTTTCGAAACTTCCATCTCATTTCTTCCAAAAGGTTTTAAACTTAAAGGATTTCCTTCAAAAATTTTTTAGTATTATTCACCCCCATCTAGCACTACTTTTGGGACCAAAATGTGGTATCAAAACCTAACCCTTGAGTGTAAGGCTTAATATCCTTATAGGAAGGTCCAAATGGCTACACAAAACACTAATGTGGCTAAAAGGCAATCTACAAATAGCCTTCATTTATTTGATGGATCGAATTACCAATATTGGAGTACTAGGATAACTATCTACATTAAAGTTGTTGACTATGAGATGTGGGATGTAATCACCAATGGTCTTTTCATTCTCACTAGCCTTAATTTAATTACAGTTGAAAAAATTCCCAAATTTAAGAAAGAGTGGACTGAAATAGAAATGAGAAAAACACAAATAAACTTCAAAACCATTAACACTGTTCATTGTGCTTTGACCCCTGTTGAATTTAACAAGATTTTTGGCTATACCACAACTAAAGAAATTTAAGAAAAACTTTAGGATCATGTCACGACCCACATTTTGGGCCATGACCGATGCATAGGCCCAATGGACATAGCCCATTAAGCCCAAGCAAGACTATTTACATGACTCCATTCATCGATTTCATTATTCGTTCTTACAACCGTATTTCGTAATTTTCACTAGCGAGTATGTCAATACTTTTCTATTGACTATATATTCACATTTATATGATTCAAAATAATGTCATCCATGCCATTACATAGTGGCAACATTAATCAATATAAACATCTATTCGCTTAAGATATATATATACATGTCTTAACAATTTACATAAGGGCACGTGTGTTTAACAAAAAAAGACTCTAGACTTCTAGCGAAGCAACCATATCAAAGGTGCAGCTACCGAATGCCATTGATACCTACCAACAGATGGATACAAGTCTATGAGGACACCTCGACCTAATTACTGACTGCCTCTTGATCTGAAAACATGAAGTTGAAAACGGTGAGTATAAACCCAATGAGTGAACAAGGAAGGGAACAAGCAATAATAAGGAAAATTTAAAGAAATCATGATGCATTTATCTTTAAAACAATGCACTTTGGTTTAGTTCTTATCAAAACCCCTCATGTGAACCCCAAATGAGTAAATCACTTGATGGAAAGGGTCCATGCTCAACAAAGGATTTGAAGAATGAAAACTTTAATAGCATTCATGCAATTCAAGTCAAGTAAACGATGGGTCCTCGTTGCAGCGAAAAGGCATTCTCGCTGCAGCGATATTGGTTCCAATTATCAATTGGTTGAGGGTTTCTTAGTTGGCCGAGGGTTTCTCACCAAACCTTATCATTTCAAATTTAATTCATTGATTCCTTAGTGTTGGAAGTCCATGCTCAACTATGGTACCAAAGAAGTGGAAAATAGGGCAGCAATTGAACAAGATAATAAACAAGACAAAAGGTTTCTCGCTGCAGCGAGATTCATTCTGGTTCCTTGGCTTTGGCTGAGTTCACTCTCACGTGGTGGTTTAGCGTGTAGTGAACTCTAAAGCTTTACCTTAGGAGATACCCTCCGTGCCTATCGTACTAAGGTAAAATATAATGGGGTTTACCGTGCCCCTCTAATAGGCTAGTCCACGAAAACCCGCCCACTACAGTAAGCTAAATACATAACCCACCAAATCAATAACATTTCGACAGCATAACATGGCTAATATAATATTATTCAGCCTGTTAAGGCAAAACAAACAATTCATACAATTTCAACACAATTTCCAATTCAGCCATTCATGCCAATATCACCATAAGCCATTCAATTCAAACCATAAATTTACAACACAATCAAACAATCTCCAATTACTCAATTTCTAAAATCATCATTCAATTTCAAAATGATTTATAAAACTCATTTCATTTAATCACATTTTACTTATAAAACATAAGGATTTACCATTTAAACTCATTTTTCTATAAAATCATAAAAATGAATAAAAACTACTTTAGATAATTAAGACGATAATAAGGTTACTCACAATATCGGGAGTTCGAAATACTCCTATTCTTGGTTCTCTAGCACAATGTCTTTACCCTTGTTAGAAGACTCACCACCTATACACAATACACAACAAATAATTTAATATATTGGGTCATGTCATTATAAATCTATTTCAAGCTCTATATGAATGCATGAGGTTGTTTGGATAGTCATTTAATGACGGTGTTACACGTTGGTTCAATTGTGATTGGAATGGATCGATTTTCGAACTAATTTGAACTCTCCACCTTTGATTTAACCAAAACATCCAAATTGACTCCAATTATATTCATCACACTTCTAATGTTCCAAAATACACCAAAGCGCCTCAATGAGCTTGACTTTCTCATTGTTATTCAACTTATTTACTAAAAGAACTATACTTTAAAATTGCCATTTTCGATTTCCATCACCACCATTCATTAAATTTTAACTAAATAACACAAGTTATCACAAGATTCATCATCACTAGGTTCCTTATGAAATTCGGCCACGGTGGGTGCATAAACACTATGATTTTTCATTCTTGACTTTTACACTTTACAGCATAAAACAACTAAAAATACCTAAATAGCATTAAATTAATCAAAGTCCATTTTTCAATTTCTCTCTTGAAAAATTCAGCCAATGGGTGTGGGTGAAGGGCATGAAATTTCTTACTTGATTTCCATGCTAAACATCACCAAACAACTAAAAACACTAGAATAACATTAAATCTAGCTAAATCCAAGATCAAAACCCCTCCCCCCATGTCCTACCAGCAAAGGTATCTTCATGCAAACTTGATTCTTAACCATGAAAAATGAAAAAAATGCATAGGAAAGGTAGATCACAAGCTAAAATCAAGAAATTTTACCTTGCTTAATTCCTTGAAATCCACCAATTTTCCCTTGAATTTTTGCTCACTAGGGTTTGTTCTTTCTTTCTTTCCTTTTTCCTTGGTGAGGCCGAACATATGGGAGTGAAATGGGAGAGTCATGTTGTAATAGCTCGCACCCTTGTTGGACACAAATAAGACCTTATTGATAAAACGAATGATCGTTTGATGCGAATTGGTGTGCTAAAGAGCGACAAAGGATGAAAGGAACGTTCAAGAATAAAATGCTTCGCGCGTGCAGAAACAATAATTAAATAATAATATTTTCGTTGGAGATGAATTAGTAAGCTAAAGGATGATTCGGAAGTAAACCGAGATGTAATAATGCGTTTTGGGACCAAAGAAGGCAAGTGAAAAATTTTGAAATAAAATAATATTTTATTTAATAAAATAATATTAAAATATTAATATTTTATATGTTATCGAAATTAGTCATGAAAAATGGAATATGACTAATTTAAGTGAGGGAGAAGAAGTAAAGAAGAATTTTGAAGGAAAACGACAATAATTGTGACAGCGTGGTTTTATTGAATCGAGCTAACGCCGGTAAGTAAATATTTAAATATTATGTTGACACCGCGTTGAAATGCGATCTCGATATTTTGATTATACACGTGTAAGAAAAGGAAGATAGAAGAAAATTAGAATTTTTAAATGTGTCGAAATGATCAAATTTTAAGATACGAAAATTGGAAGATTGAGTAACAAATAAAATAAAGTTTAGGAATTACATGTAAATTGCATTATTTGGAGAGAATAAAATAAATAAATAATAAAAAAAGAGAAGAATGTAGAAATGATGGTGGGACCGGCCATGTGAGAGGAAAGAAAGGAGAAGTCGGCTATAAAGAGGAAAGAAAGGACCAAAAGGTTGAACAAAAGAATAAAGAAAAGGAGAGGAAGTCGGTTGAGAGAGGAAGAAAGAAATGAAGAGAAAAAGGGAGAGAAAAACCATGGGAGAGGAAGAGAAAAGGATTGAAAATTTTGCTCTTTTTTTTGGCATAGTTTTGTTGCACTTTGAGGGAGGAAAAGAAAGCTTTTTGCTGCAATTTTTGGAGGAAGAAAAAGCTGAAATTTTTGAGGTAAGAAAGCTGATTTTTTTTTAGTTAATTGTTGGAATTTTTGAGGTTTTTATGGCTGATTTTGGTGCTGAAAATTCAAGGTTTGCTGCTGAAATTGTGTGAATTTGCAGCTAGAAATTTTGGAGGTTTTGCTGCCATTAAAGGGCAGCAAAGTGCTGCCAATTTGTGCAAAAAAATTGTGCAGAAAAATTGGAGCTGTTTGTGCAGAAAAAATTGGAGTTGTTTGCTGTAGAAAAATTAGAGCTGTTTGTGCAGAAAAATTGGACAGCATTGTGCTGCCAATTTGAGGGAGAAAAAGCAGCTTGGTGCTGCCAAATTTTTGAGGAAAAGAGAGCTGAAAGTGCTGCCACCGAAGGAGGAAGAAAACGACCCAAGGAAGAGAGGAAGCCACGGTGGTGAAGAGAGGAAGACATGGTGGTGAAGGGAGTGACGGTGAAAGAGAGAAAAAAAAAGAAAAAGAAAAGAAATAGAAAATAAAAATGGGCATGACCCAAATAGAAAATAAATGGGCATGACCCAATAGAAAATAAGTGGGCATGGCCCAATAGAAAATAAAAAAATAAATAGGTTTGGCCCAAATAGGAAAAATGGAGAAGCCCATGGAGAAGGCCCAATGGTAAGTTAATTTTATATTTTAAGATTTATGGGTAGTTTAATATTGTGCATATTTTGGATGAAAAATATGCAAGTTGCTTAAGGAATTTTTAATTAAGTTGCTACCCATATAAATGTGTGATTAAGTATACTAAGTTTAAATTGTTGCTAGGAAAGTTGTCGTGGAGG
>NC_030851.1:13698981-13706832 GCF_000208745.1 Theobroma cacao | reverse complement strand
TTGTAAATTTATGGTTTTAAATTGAATGGCTTATGACAATAAATGAGCATGAATGGCTAAACTGATTTTAGTGTTAGAATTATTTGTACTATGTATTTAGCCTTGAGAGGCTAGGTTGTGATAAATTGCCATGTCATGTAGAAAAAGATTTTATAAATCAGGTGGTAGATAAAAGATTAGCTACTGCAGTGGTGGGGGGTTCCGTGGGCCAACCTATTAGAGGGGCATGGTAAACTCCTTTATATTCTCACCTCGGTCGTAGAGGCGCGTAGGGTATCTCCTGAGGTGAGCTTTTTGAGTGCACTTCACGTGGACCACCGCGTGAGAGTGAGACTCAGCCAACGCCAAGGAACGGTTATGTTTCAAAATAAAAATATGATTTATGCGAAATATGAATTTTTAACAGCCTTGGCGGGCTCGGTTGGATACCCCTAGTCCAAGTGTCACCGAGTACAAGATTTGGCATGAGCCAAGTTTTGAGTAATTCACGAGCCATATTGATTATTTGGTTGAAATGAATATTCGTGATGTGAAAAATTTGCTGAAGTTAATTATTTTTTAATTATCTCCATTTACTCGCCTTTAGATAGTTTAGATGGTGTCTGTTTACTCACTGAGATTTTATAATCTCACCACCCTCAATTCCCCACATTTCAAGTTCGGGATAGCCGGTAGATAGCCGATTGCATCAAGGACTTTAGTTAGCCTTGCATTGTCAAAATTATAGGTTCACAAACTCGCTTCTTATTGGTTAGTTGGGGGCCCACTTGTCATTGTAAAAGTAATTTTATACTTTAGTTATCTGATTTAAAATATGTATGAACATATTAAGCTTTTACACCATGTTTTTGGCGAGTTTTGATATTATCGAAGAAAAATAACAAAAATGCCCCTGTGAGCCAGAAAATAATATTTTATTGTTTTGATTTGGAAACGACTTATGATTTCTTAAAATATAAGATTTAATAACTGTCGCTCACCGGGGAGATGCGGAAGCTGATGCTAAGCCTTGCGGGGTTTCGATCGGCATTCGGGGTAATGAGTGCCTATCGGGACGTCACGACTGTTGTCACGGGCTCGATGGGAGTTTCGGGTCGTGACAATCCCACTATTATGAGGTGAGTAGGGGGTGTCAATTTTAAAAAAATTTCGTATATATATACATGTACGTATATTTTACGTGAAGTGCAAAATTTATGGAAAGCATGCTTTGATAGAATTTTAAGGAATTGTGGGTGTAAGTTATTTTTAGAAATCATTTGAAATATATATATATATATGTATATTAGACGAAAAGTGTTTTAAACCGGGAAACAAGCTTTTCGAATAGATTTATATCAAAGGAAATTGTGCCTTATTGTTTGTGTGGTGTGCATTCATGAAATTTATTACATATTCACCATGCTATTTTGATACAAAATATCATGCAAATATTTACAATGAACATTTTACGAAAAGAGAGTTTTAACGTGATGTGGGGACCGATATTTTGAGAAAGATTTAAAATATCCCCTTGAAGATCAAATTTGAATTCTTTTAAAAGGTGATTTCATTTTAACTAAGAAATTCAAGAGTAATTGGAGATTGCTACTTGTTGTGTTATAAATTGTATTTTGAATCGAATGGCTTGTGACAATATTTGCATGAATGGTTGAATTGGTATTTGTGTTGAAATATATGAACTGTGTATTTAGCCTTAAGAGGCTGGATTGTGAAATAATTGCCATGTCATGCTATTGTAAATTTTATTGCATGGTGGGTTTAGCTTGCTGCAGTGGGCAGATTCTGTGGACCAGCCTATTAGAAGGGCACGAAATCCGGTTATATATGTACCTCGGTTGTAAATTTTATTGCATGGTGGGTTTAGCTTGCTGCAGTGGGCAGATTCTGTGGACCAGCCTATTAGAAGGGCACGAAATCCGGTTATATATGTACCTCGGTTGTAAATTTTATTGCATGGTGGGTTTAGCTTGCTGCAGTGGGCAGATTCTGTGGACCAGCCTATTAGAAGGGCACGAAATCCGGTTATATATGTACCTCGGTTGTAAATTTTATTGCATGGTGGGTTTAGCTTGCTGCAGTGGGCAGATTCTGTGGACCAGCCTATTAGAAGGGCACGAAATCCGGTTATATATGTACCTCGGTTGTAAATTTTATTGCATGGTGGGTTTAGCTTGCTGCAGTGGGCAGATTCTGTGGACCAGCCTATTAGAAGGGCACGAAATCCGGTTATATATGTACCTCGAACGGAGAGGCGCGTAGGGTATCTCCTGAGGTATGGTTAGAGTTCGCGTCACGCCGAACCCCCTCGTGATGATGAACTCCGCTAACGCCAAGGAATGGCTGTGTTTTCAAAATAAAAATATGATTTATGCGTACATTACTTTTTAACAGCCTTGGCGGATTCGGTTGGGATAGCCCCAGGCCAAGGTATCCCTGACAACCGAGTATGAGAATGATTTTGGCACAAGCCAAGTTTTTAAGAAAGTCATAAGCCATGTTGTTTATTTTTGACAAAAATATAATGGTTTTATATGAGTTGAAATAAGTTTTAATATTATGAATTATACTTCTTTGCATGGTGAAAATAGAATTGAACGGTTTTTCTCAGCTTCCCTATTTGTTTATCTACGAAATGAATCAGTAATTTCTCGCATATAGAGCGAGTTATGATTTGTGCATGATTTTAAATATTATTTGGTTTCGCGGGAGCTTGCTAAACTTTATTGATTTGATTCGAAAATGATTATTAATATATTTTGATGTGAAAAATTTTATTGTCTCGATTATTTATATTGTATAAGAAATTCTCGACTTTTATATAAGGCACAAACTCTCATTTGAAACGAATTACTTTTATAATCTTGCATTTTTATATTCAACTGATCTGCCATTTGCTTGTTTCCCATCTACGCCTTACTCGCTGAGTCGATGATTATCACTGAGTCGATGAGACTTACACCCCTTTTATTTCCCCTTTTGCAGATAGGGATCAGCCTAGCATGTAGTCAGTGACGCATTCGGTCCACTGTGAATAGGTAAAGGCATTTCCTACCATTTTATTCCGAGTTGCTCCGTTGTTAGAGGTCAAGTCGTAGCATTTTATTTATTAAGTTGTAAACAAATTCTAAATTTTTATATAAGCATTAATTTGGAGATTATAGATTTTAATACATATACTTACGAATAAAAAGAAAAAAGTTTGTATTGATTTTTATATTTAGGGTTCAAGTTAGTATATGAAAGTATCAATATTATATGGTGATTGAATGTAGTGGATTAACGAGCAAATTCTAGACAGGCTTGTTCGAGACTTGGTGGGTCTTTTTCGGAAGTCTTTGACGCCGGTAGTGACCGGGGAGTGGTCGTTGCAATAGTGGTATCAGAGCCGTAGGTTTAGTTGTGTCCTAGGATATTCTTGTGTCAAACAGCGGAGTAGTGGAGTCGATGTAGAGTCTTGTTTATAGTCAGTGACTGCAGCACCGATTATAAGCAGGAGGCTGCGTAGACTCTTTATCTTAGAAAACCACCTTGTGTAATCATAAATGCTGATTAAATAACAAGAATTGATTGTCGATGTCCGGGTTTGAGATACCACCCGAGACATGAACTATTGTTGAAAATATTTTAAGTAAATGCTTCTAATGAAAGGGTGATATAATGAAATACCCCTCCGACTAAGAGTAGAGGAAAGTGAAATTGGACTAAGAAGTCCGTAATAACTCATTCATTTAGTGGAGTTAACCATTGAGTTAAAACTGTCAATGGGAAGAAATTTAATGACTATGGATCGTATTTGAGGACGATATAAAGGAGAACCTACGATAGTGGTAATAAGAGGTATATTTTGACTAGAATAAATAATGATCGTTGAGATTCACTCGAGGTTTATAAATTTAAGTATTAAGGAGAAGTAAACTGATACTTGTGTGCACAGAGGTTAGTGCACTGTGTTAATTAAGTTGTTCTGCCTATATATATAAATGGTGCTGAACTTTTGAGATATTTTAAATGCGAATATGTAGTGTATAGCAGCTTAAAGAGAGTTGGTTTTGAGTTTAATTAAGTAATGATGAGATCCCAAAGTTTGATGGAACTATGCTGGGTTATAGTTTTTAGTGCATAAATTAGCTTAAGGTTGAGATTAGATATTAGCGATAATGTCGAGGGACATTTAAGTAAAATCTATATTAAGTTTTATAAATATCAGAGTTGATTGTGTAAACGTTAAAGGGAAATTAATGGTATACGGGTGTAAAGTGATAACACAAGGACAATTGAAGGTAATCCCAATAATGAAATTGGTTAATGAGAATCCCCTTATGTAGAAATTGAAATTAAAAAACGCAATAGGTGCATATGACTCCCATGAAACTAAATCTTAAGTGAGTAATTAATATCAAAATGAATAAAGATGTATCCGATGGAAGTACAAAAGGTAAATGAGAAATGAGAATGACTTTTAGGAATTTTGATATTGTATAAAATCTAGTGATCTTATAAAGATGAACTTAAAGAGTCAATAAGATCATAAAGTATATGCGAATACAGGATTGCAATTGGATTAGCGATGGAAGAAATACAAATGTTGTTACAATCGCACCTAAGAAGTTTAAGGATAATTAATGTAATCATACCAAGTTAGTTCAATATGGTCCGGATTAATAAATATATATTGAAATGTTAAGGTTATGAAAGGCTTTGGAGATCAGCCTTTGATTATTTAAATTTTCAATGAGATTGTATTAAAGGAAGTGTTTAAGGGTTTTGAAAATGTATGGAAAGGTGTGAGAATACACTAATTGACTATTTATAAAAGTTCAAACTTAGATGGTCATCAATGGCTGGTAAGTAACCAAACAATGTGTAAGTAAATGAACAAAGGGAGATACGATTAGTAGGTAAGAGTGGAACTCTAATGATGAGAGTGTGTTCACTGCTTTCGGCATTGAACTATAAGTTATGAACTTGTATCCACTCTGTGAACACCTTGATGATATAGTTCGAGAAATTTTTCACTATGAGAAACATTAAAGCTTAAGGAGCAAAAGGCTATATAGTCAAATTGGGATTCTTGACTAATATGTCACATAAGTATGAAGATGAATTGCAAACATATAAGGATGTTTGGAAATGGTTGTTTGAGGCAATGATTATCTCGCCGATATCTAGATTTGATGAAGTTATGGTCTCGATATGCTTGTAAATATCAGACATAAATTGTGAAATATACCTTCCTTATCAGTTTAAATTTATTTAATTAATTATCAAGGTAAAGTGCCTAAAAAGGATAGGTAAAGGATAAATTGTGTTACAAATATATAAAGAATGAGAGTGATATGGTTTGATTAAATAATATTACCCTTAATGAAGGAATAGAAATACGCTATAGGAATTATAAAGATCCAGTTAGGAAGAGAAGATGATTTGAGATTTCAAATATTCATATGCTAGCAAAGGCTTTGATAATGAGATCGTCAGATTTGGTATTTAGAGTAAATTTGAGGAAATTCAAGTTAGATATGTTGTATGCAGTTGATGATGAACAAATTAGTTATTGATTAAAGAGATTGATTAAGATTATAAAGATATATACAAGAATATCATTAATTATCGAAATGTCTTGTGGTATAAGTTGAAATTTTCTAACGAGCACTCGATCATTAAAGTACTGGAGTTTTATTTTCGAGAATATAGTAACTAATGGTTTTTAGATTTGAAACATCTCTGATGTTAAATATATCTGAAATAAATAAAACATGTCTTGATCTTTACGTATTATGAAATGCTCGCATGGAAATGGTATGGAAGTGTGTAAACCGAAATAAAGATAGGTTGACAAATTAGACATGTAGTCAATGGTTGGATAAATGTTCGAATGTCGGAAGGTTTGATAAAGGATCAAGGTAGAGGAAATTGTAGATGGCTATGTAAACATGCATAACTGATGATTTAAGAATGATTTGATGGAAGTGATGTAGAAGAATTTTAGAATTTTGATTGTTCACCGTATGTTGGTTAGAATTCGAGGACGAATTTATTCTTAAGTGGGGGAGATTGTAATAGCCCGCACCCTTGTTGGACACAAATAAGACCTTATTAATCAAACGAATGATCGTTTGATGCGAATTGGCGTGCTAAAGAGTGACAAAAGATGAAAGGAACATTCAAGAATAAAATGCTTCGCGCGTGCAGAAATAACAATTAAATAATAATATTTTCGTTGGAGATGAATTAGTAAGCTAAAGGATGATTCGGAAGTAAACCGAGATGTAATAATGCGTTTTGGGACCAAAGAAGGCAAGTGAAAAATTTTGAAATAAAATAATATTTTATTTAATAAAATAATATTAAAATATTAATATTTTATATGTTATCGGAATTAGTCATGAAAAATGGAATATGACTAATTTAAGTGAGGGAGAAGAAGTAAAGAAGAATTTTGAAGGAAAACAACAATAATTGTGACAGCGTGATTTTATTAAATCGAGCTAACGCCGGTAAGTAAATATTTAAATATTATGGTGACACCGCATTGAAATGCGATCTCGATATTTTGATTATACACGTGTAAGAAAAGGAAGATAGAAGAAAATTAGAATTTTTAAATGTGTCGAAATGATCAAATTTTAAGATATGAAAATTGGAAGATTGAGTAACAAATAAAATAAAGTTAAGGAATTACATGTAAATTGCATTATTTGGAGAGAATAAAATAAATAAATAATAAAAAAAAAAGAGAAGAATGTACAAATAATGGTGGGACCGGCCATGTGAGAGGAAAGAAAGGAGAAGTCGGCTAGGAAAGAAAGGACCAAAAGGTTGAACAAAAGAATAAAGAAAAGGAGAGGAAGTCGGTTGAGAGAGGAAGAAAGAAATGAAGAGAAAAAGGGAGAGAAAAACCGTGGGAGAGGAAGAGAAAAGGAATGAAAATTCTGCTCTTTTTTTTGGCACAGTTTTGTTGCACTTTGAGGGAGGAAAAGAAAGCTTTTTGTTGCAATTTTTGGAGGAAGAAAAAGCTGAAATTTTTGAGGTAAGAAAGCTGATTTTTTTTAAGTTAATTGTTGGAATTTTTGAGGTTTTTATGGCTGATTTTGGTGCTGAAAATTCAAGGTTGTTGCTGCTGAAATTGTGTGAATTTGCAGCTGGAAATTTTGGAGGTTTTGCTGCCATTAAAGGGCAGCAAAGTGCTGCCAATTTGTGGAGAAAAATTGGAGCTATTTGCTGCCAATTTGTGCAGAAAAATTGGAGCTATTTGTGCAGAAAAATTGGAGCTGTTTGTGCAGGAAAAATTGGAGCTGTTTGCGCAGAAAAATTGGAGCTGTTTGCTGCCAATTTTTGCAAAAAAATTGGACAGCATTGTGCTGCCAATTTGAGGGAGAAAAAGCAGCTTGGTGCTGCCAAATTTTTGAGGAAAAGAGAGCTGAAAGTGCTGCCACCGGAGGAGGAAGAAAACGACCCAAGGAAGAGAGGAAGCCATGGTGGTGAAGAGAGGAAGACATGGTGGTGAAGGGAGTGACGGTGAAAGAGAGAAAAAAAAAGAAAAAGAAAAGAAATAGAAAATAAAAATGGGCATGACCCAAATAGAAAATAAATGGGCATGACCCAATAGAAAATAAGTGGGCATGGCCCAATAGAAAATAAAAAAATAAATAGGTTTGGCCCAAATAGGAAAAATGGAGAAGCCCATGGAGAAGGCCCAATGGTAAGTTAATTTTATATTTTAAGATTTATGGGTAGTTTAATATTGTGCATATTTTGGATGAAAAATATGCAAGTTGCTTAAGGAATTTTTAATTAAGTTGCTACCCATATAAATGTGTGATTAAGTATACTAAGTTTAAATTGTTG
>NC_030851.1:13692318-13698096 GCF_000208745.1 Theobroma cacao | reverse complement strand
TGTGTTTTCAAAATAAAAATATGATTTATGCGTACATTACTTTTTAACAGCCTTGGCGGATTCGGTTGGGATAGCCCCAGGCCAAGGTATCCCTGACAACCGAGTATGAGAATGATTTTGGCACAAGCCAAGTTTTTAAGAAAGTCATAAGCCATGTTGTTTATTTTTGACAAAAATATAATGGTTTTATATGAGTTGAAATAAGTTTTAATATTATGAATTATACTTCTTTGCATGATGAAAATAGAATTGAACGATTTTTCTCAACTTCCTTATTTGTTTATCTATGAAATGAATCAGTAATTTCTCGCATATGGAGCGAGTTACGATTTGTGCATAATTTCAAATATTATTTGGTTTCGCGGGAGCTTGCTAAACTTTATTGATTTGATTCGAAAATGATTATTAATATATTTTGATGCAAAAAATTTTATTGTCTCAATTATTTATACTGTATAAGAAATTCTCGATTTTTATATAAGGCACAAACTCTCATTTGAAACGAATTACTTTTATAATCTTGCATTTTTATATTCAACTGATCTGCCATTTGCTTGTTTCCCATCTACGCCCTACTCGTTGAGTTGATGATTATCACTGAGTCGATGAGACTTACACCCCTTTTATTTCCCCTTTTGCAGATAGGGATCAGCCTAGCATGTAGTCAGTGACGCATTCGGTCCACTGTGAATAGGTAAAGGCATCTTCTAGCATTTTATTCCGAGTCGCTCCGCTGTTAGAGGTCAAGTCATAGCATTTTATTTATTAAGTTGTAAACAAATTCTAAATTTTTATATAAGCATTAACTTGGAGATTATAAATTTTAATACATATACTTACGAATAAAAAGAAAAAAGTTTGTATTGATTTTTATATTTATGGTTCAAGTTAGTATATGAAAGTATCAATATTATATGGTGATTGAATGTAGTGGATTAACGAGCAAATTCTAGATAGGCTTGTTCGAGACTTGGTGGGTATTTTTCGGAAGTCTTGGACGTCGGCAGCGATCGGGGAGTGGATGCAAATTTTTTATTTTAAATTTTGTATAGAGTTTCCATTAGGCGTATGATTTCAAAGACTCCTTATGAGCTTTATAAAGGAAGAAAACAAACATTTCACATTTAATGAGTTTTGGATGCAAATGTTTTATTTTAAATAATGAAAAACACACCTTAGGAAAATTTGACGCTAAGAGTGATGAAGCTATTTTCTTAAGCTATGCATTGAACTCTAAAGCCTATAGAGTGTTTAATGAAAGAACTTTAGTTATTGAAGAGTTTATTCATATTATTTTTTATGAGACTAATGTTGCACCAAGAAAGATTGTGCTTGATGATGATGATGTAGATAATATTGAAAAAAAAATGGAAAAGATGAGCTTGGAAAACAAAAACGATAATGAAAATAGCTCAAAGGAAAGAGATGAAGAAGAACTATCGTTAGAGAACTTGCAAAGAACTAAAAATCAATAAGATATGATATTTCGAGATATGGAAGGAACATATTAACAATCTTTTAATTCTAAGATCAACCCAAAAGGTGAAGGTATGGTAACTGTCCCTATAGCTGATGTAGCAGCCTTTGCTCTATTTCATACTCTTAGGACCACCTTTCTCTTCGTTAATCTTTTACTCGTTTCTAGCACCTTCATGTTATTACATAAGTGTGACCCACATCTAGTATCTAATACCCATGATGATGGATCAATGGTAGACAAATTTAATTCGATCATATACATGGTCAAAGGTGAAACTTCTACAAGTTTCTTATTCTTTGACCTTGTCAAGAAAGCAAGGATATCTTGTTTAATGACATCTATTCTTAATAGATTTTTGAGAATGTTTCTCAACTTGATATACTAGTCCAAACATTTTGGCTCGAATTTCATGATGACATCAAGTATGTCGCAAAAAGTGATGTGTATTTGCATTCTAACAACTTAGACATTTAAAGAACGTTTATGAGTAATCATGTATTATAATCAATTAAGATGAGATAGTAAATCTTAAATTGATTGCTCCCACTATTTTTTTCAAGATGATAATCCTTTATATCACATCGAGAGATCTCTACAAGGATTCTCTTAATGGGCTAAGATCTTTATCCATTCTAATTATGACCTTGAGTGTGCTCAATAAACCATGATAGGTGGATTAAGTAGGTAATTGAGTATACTAATTGTATCACTATACAACTCCTAGATTAGCTAGGTGACAACACATTGCCTAAACATATCATATATGTTTCACCTAGCCATTGCCTTTAGTTTTCATAATAATCAAGTTTCCAAGCATCCAGATTTTATGAAACTAGTTAAGTAAAAGCCACAAATAGCTCAAACATACTCATGTAAAAGTGTGACCTTGAGTGAGCTCAACAAGTCTCCGATTAAAAGTGTACCCAAATTATCTTGCTATATGGTAGAAGGCAACTTAATCATATGTGGCATGTGACTCAATATTTACTAAGGGATTTTTCTTATTTTTGATTTAGTTAAGGTCTTATCTTTGCATGCATAGTATTAATTAATCGCATAAAACAAATCTATCTCGTGCAGTCTACTTTGGATGATTATGAACTTTATCTATACTAATTTCCTTGAGGCATCGAAGGAAATTAGCTTGGTCAAACCTAGGGGATAACATACAACATATTGTAATCTTCCTCTTTGTATCTTCATGGAGCCTTTAGGTTTTCTTCTTCGAATTGTAAAATAACTCCTAAACTAATCCTAATTCTATACATAACTAATACATTTTAGTAAAATACCTCGTGATACATCCGAGGGGAGTTAGGTGAGTAGAGAATTTTTCAATCTTTGAAAATCAAGAGAAAGGCAGGGTGCGCAAACCTTATTTAATAAATAAATACCATGATAAAATTTAAACATACATCCACAATCAAATTGGGCCTAGTCCATAATCATCCACATTCATACATCCACATGAATATAAAATTAAATCTATGTCTTGTTCTAATTGTCAATCATATGATTTATTTGACATTAGTTAAATTTAACTTTTGAATCAACTTCATTTCAGATTTTGAGTTTCAATTTATTTCCGTATATATAGAAACAATTTCTATACATAGAAATCCTTACTAACGAATATAAATAACCTTATTCATATTCTAATCTTATTAGGATAGGATTTATTATAAATTAACACAATTTAAATTTGTATTGTCCAAATATCTAAAGTTATCCTTTACCAATCAAATATTAAAGATTTTATGTCTTAAATCACCTAATCATATTTGGTAAGTTTAAGACAATAATATCTTCATTTATCCTTTAGTCAAATTCGAATAGTATAGCTAAAATCATGGAGATATTCCTCTGATTTTAAATTACCTATTTATTCGCAAGCTTCCATAACATATAGGAATCTAATTCCTTAATTTATGGAAGCTTTTAAAATAATTTTGACTTCAATAAATTTAAGAAACAAATTTCTAAATTTAATATGTAAAATTATTTTAACTTGTCAATTGAATAAAATAATTTCCAAATCTTGTAGGAATCAAATTCCTTATTTTGTGGAAATTTTCAAAATCCATTTTTATTTGTTTTATTTAAGGAATCATATTCCTTATTTTTTTTCAAAATCAAAATTTTCTAATTTTATGGAACTACTTCCATAAAGTATCTGATAATCAATTGATTTTTAAATTGCACTAAATTAAGGTGCAAGATAAGGCAAATCAAAATGCCAAAACCATGGCATTCAAAAAATTTCTTGTAGCAGTTTTATTGACCACGTTTCTTGGCCATTAAAGTGGCATAAAATTTTGGGATTTTATCCCTTATCTTAATCCTCCAATCAGCTAAGGTGTGAAACCCCTTTCATCATCATTAGCATCAATTTTGGATGCCTTTTGGAAAACCGTGACTCAAAGTCTACTGCCAATAGCAGAGGTTTGTCACGATTTCAAGGCTTCATGCTCACTTTGTGGTATTGTTTTTCAGCCACTTTTGAAACATTTTCAAAGGAAATCAACTTAACATCATTTCTGCAAATTTTGAGAATTTTTAGGACTCATTTGCTTGTTGAAATGATGCAAAAACTGAACCCGGACAGAATCAAAGTCTGCCTTTAATTCCCATATCTCTATTCCTCCATGAACCCAAATTCCTTTGCTGATTTTTTTGTGCATGTTATGCACTCTTTAATCTACAAATTTTTGACATTAAAATATTTAATGTTCATTAATAAGAATATAAAATTTTACACAATAAAACTGTTCAAAAATATCAAACAATTTCAAAACAGAATTATGTAAACTTCAACTCACCATTTGATACCTGAACCATCACATCTATGTCAAACATAGTATTAATAACATCAAGATATACCTTTGCATTAAAACGAGCCAAAGGAGGCTCTGATACCACTGTTAGGAATGACATGATTAGAGCATCAACGTAGCGGATTAACAAATATTGAAACAAAATAAAAACTATGCCTCCTACCTTTGGATCACCTTGGTTGTTTAATGCGAAATTAAACATCATAGAAAATCAGAAAAAGGTTATTACCTTTCTAAGTGATATCGTAATCAAATGGAATCCTTTTGATGTTGAAAAACGTGAACACCTTCTTGTGTGAAAGAATCTCAGCCACTTAATCGCTTGGCCTCCAATGTTGTACACATGATTACAATGAATCCTTCTCAAGGATAGAGCTTTATGTCATAGACTTGTGCTAACAAGTGGACAACCATTTATCCTCTTTTCTTCTTTGATTCCAGCAAAAAAGTTTTTTTGAAAAAACCCTCTCAAGAGTGGCGGTACTTAAGAGAAAACTTATTTTTTCTTTTTTTGCTTTAGAAAAGAGTAGCTATAATGTGATATTTATATATAGGTTTAATTTTATTATTAGACTTATTAAAATTTGTAAAAATAAGTCCTTAATATTATAACAATTATAAAATTTAACTAATGCTTAATTAAACTCTTTTAATTAGGTTTTTAGTAGTTAAAACCTAGAATTTGATTTAAGTCTAACTTAAATCATCACATTCTCAATTTAATCCAAATGGCAACCTTTGTGTGTGACCCATTAGGCTCTTAACATGTTGGCAATGAAATTGAATTATAATTTTATTAATTAATTAATTTAAATGAATCATATTCAATTTTCAATTAACTAATTCAATTCCATAGACCAAGACTGGCATCTAGCAATGCATCACGACCACCTAATTCTTAGGAGAGTTAAAGGATTCTTTGACAACCTTCTAGTGTACAGTTTATCAGTGTAATTCATTCCCTCATTATATATCCTAGAGATGATTAGAGCTTGGTGCAGTGCTTAATTTTATTGACCTCTATATTTGTTCTTGCAGTTAGATCATTAGCTTTATGGAGAATTATGAAACTCATTTTATAATCTCCTAATCACCTTAGCCAAGGATTTGATTAAGCTAATGTCAACCAAGAATTAATGAAATATTTCCCCTTAAATCACTTGGGGTGATGATTCCTATGAGACCTCAACCTCTATAGGCTTGTAACTAAGTATAGATGTAATAATACGAGTTAGGGGTAGTTTCGTTATTTTCTATAATAAGCTTCCAGAAGAAAGTTTTATGATATTTTAAGGCTTAAATGGGTATAAGACTGCATAAATGATGTGTGCTGATGAAAACACGAAGAAAACTAGAAGTTTCAACAATTTTCATAACAGGGGCAAAATGGTCATTTTTCACCTCGGGTTAAAATTTTAAGTTTTTATGAACCTGAACATGTCTAGACCATTATGGATCTTGTCC
>NC_030851.1:13685490-13690606 GCF_000208745.1 Theobroma cacao | reverse complement strand
TTGTCGTATTTGACTTACTTGTGTAATATTGAAGCTTTTATTCTTCAAATGGTTCGTTATGTATGGGTTAATGATTTTCAAATGATTAATCATTTAAAGGCTTGATGAGGGGTTTTTAATAAGAATAGAAACAAATTGCATTGTTTTGAAAAAGAATGCATCATGATTTCATTAAAGATTCCTTATGGTATGCTTTTTCCTTTCCTTGTTCACTCACTAGGTTTATACTCACCATTTTCAAATTCATGTTTTCAGATCACGAGGCAGCCGGTAGCTAGGACGAGGTGTCCTTGTAGACCTGTGTCCATCTTTTGGTAGGTGCCTCGGCAGTCAGTCATTGTACATTCATCTAAGTCCCTCTGCTGGAAGTCGAGTGTTATTTTGTTTTGTATAGAAAAACTTAATGTAAATTATTAGAATACATTTTGTAGACATTGTATGTAAATTTTTAAGGAGTAATGCCAGTACGAGTTGGCAATGTATATCACGATTTTGATTCAAAAGTATTAAATATGACTTAGCGATATTTGATGGAATGATGAGTAGGATAAATCGATAGGCTTGCTTGGGCTTAATAGACTACGTTTATTGGGCTTTTGCGTCGGTCATGGCCCGAAAATTTGGGTCATGACACCTATGCTGATTTTACAAGTAGCAAAACTGATTGAAAAAGTACAAGTGGTACTTGTTAATTTCTTGGGAACATGCTTGTGTTTTGGTCTAGTAAGAAATAAAACTCGGTTACTTTATCCACTACTGAAGCTGAATACATTTCAGTAAGTAGCTGTTGTGGACAAATTCTATAGATTAGGCAACAATTGAATGACTTTGGCATGCCTATGCACAATATTCCTATATTTCGTGACAACACTAATGCCATTAACATCTCTAAAAATCCTATTCAACATTCTAGAACCATGCACATGGAAATTAGGAATTACTTTATTAGGGATAATGTGCTTAAGGGAGATGTTCAAGTTGAATTTGTGGATACCTTTCATCAACTAGCTGATATTTTCACAAAACCTTTAATTAAAGAACAATTTTGTAGAATTAGAAGAGAATTAGTAATGCTTGATGTAAATGAACTATGATTGATTTGATATGAATATGTTTTTGATGATATATTGTGTGAAATCTCTTAATTCCATGCTTTAATTGGTTAAGATTACATTTTGATGAGTTATAGGAATTTTAGAAATAAGATAAACTTGATTTGATCAGTTAATACCCCTTTGACCCAGTTAAGATGACATTATGTACTAATACAATTGTATACCAGTAAGGTTTTAATAAGTTAAAAATCCTTTTACCGATTAAAATAGTTTTGTCCACTAAAGGTAGAACAGAGCTCTTAAGTTAGTAGATCTTTAATTGATTAAAGCTTACTTTAACCAATTAAAGCATTAGAGTTAGGAGAAAAATTGACTTGTGTGCCTTGATTAAGTTCTGAAAATAAACAAAAAAAAAAAGAGATGAAAAAGGAACGGGAACCAGTTAGTCCCCCAATTAAAACATGGGATAATTGATTACCCATAAGTTACCCATGTTCAAAGACTTTTCAGGTCTCAAAAACTTATTTCTTCTTTGAGTCTTAAGTTCAAAACCTAGATTTCTTCTCCACATCTTACCCCTCTCTGTTCCCTGAAAACTTGAGAAACCATAATCTCCACAAACTTGTGAAATCCATGGCAATAACTTCACTAACGAGCATAATGGCTGACAAAGGGAAAAGGAAGAGACCCGCTAAGGAGTCTCCAACCCTTCTACTTCAAAAGAAGAGCAAAATGGGTATGGCATTATCATCAGGGAATAAAGGCTCAAATTTAAAACCAAAGGATCCAACAACAAAGGAATTTGGACTGAAAGGATGAGTTGGAAAATTCGGAAGATTTTGTGGAAGATGGGCTGAATATGCATTTGAGTGGAAAGGAATTTAAAATCACTATTGCCGACTTAGGAAAAATGCTTAAAACAAAGTACCAAGCAAGAGAATTTAAAATTCTTGAAGCATATGATCCCTCTCCCATTTGGAAATTAATAACTAATAAGAAAGAAAAATACCCCTCTAAGAGCTATGCAAGTGAGATTAAAAATTCCCAAACGAGGACATTTTAATACTTCCTTGCTTCCATACTCTATGGGAGAAGCAATAGCTTCAGCTATGTTAGCTCTCAAGATCTTTAGCTAATGGTATTTGTAGTCAATGAGATCCCATTAAATGCAGCTAGATAAATGATAGAAAGAATGAGGGGAATATGCTTGGGTGATAAGACCGATTTAACATATGGAAACAGTATCTCCTCACTTGTTAAGAAAAAGAGTATTAAGTTTCAAACTAACTAGACCAAAAACAAAGATCAGGGCATTTGTCTAAGAAAGCTCCAAAAAATGGGATAAAAGCTTGCTGGTAAGGAGTGCATAAAATTCATCAAATGTGCACCAGTAACCTTAGGTGCTGAAACTCCTTCAGCATCCCCATTAAGAGCAAGTGATCCTTTTGTTCATAATGAAATGATTGCTGGGATTCGACCTCATGCTCAGACATGAAAATTATCAAGAAATTAAAAATATAATGTAGCGGAAAAACAAACTAGTATTTAATCAGAGAAACAGTCAAATCTTACAAGATCAATGTTTGTGTTTATCATGTAACTTTCAAATTAATTATGAACACTCATAAGTTTAAGAGTAATATGCCTTGTTTTAGATATCGGAATCAAGGGCCAATTAAATCAAAATCTTTGCTTCTTCACCTTTAGGATTTGTCAAATCTTCAACCACCCAAGTGTTTGGCCTTTAACAATAATCCACACAGTGACCGAATAAGACCTTCTCAAAGGTAGGATTATTTTACTTGAGCTAGCAAATTTTGTTTCTAAAACAAAAAGACCAAAAATTCTTGCAGAATCTTATTTTTGTCAGACAAAGAAAACTATTTTATTTTTCTTATTTTATGAAACAATGGAGAAGTGACTGGAGGCTTAGAGTTTTAGTTTGCTAACATAACATATTTATATAGCCAAACTAAGTTGTAACCCTAAATACAACAGTTATATTTTAATTTAATTAAGTCTATGTAAACTTAATTAATTTTTCACTTTAATTTGGTCTATTTTAATTAAGTCAAATTAATTGATTATCCTTATTTAATCTCAATCATGTCATTTAATGTGTGTTATCTATTAGGCTTTTAACATATTGGCAATAAATATAAATCCTAATCAAATATCAATTTGATAATTGATTTATATTTATAGATCATGAGTGACATCTAGCAATATATCATGACCACCCAAATGTTAGAGAGTCAATTAAAGAATTTGACAAAGCCCTTTAGTGATAAACTTCTCAGTGCAATACTACCCTTTCATCAAATATCTCGGATATGTCATAAAGCATGGCTTAGTGTCTACTTATAACATTCCATATTAGTTCTCATAATTCATGACTTACCTTATGAATTTAGGAAAATAACTTTTTTCAAATTCATCATGCTTTGGCCAAAAACTTTATACAAGTTAATTAAAAATTGAGAACAAGTCAGATACATCCCCTCATATCACTTGGGGTGATGAATCGTCTCTTGACCACTCATTCACTTTTGCATGTTTCATGGCATACCCAAAAACACCCTGTTTAGGCATCTGATCTCCTCTAGACCCCGTAGAGATGAAATTAAAGTATGTCATTCCCCATACAAGATGACCTGGTGTCTCAAGTCTAAGGTCTAGTTGGATGACTATCACATGAGAACATATTCTATAGACACTTAAGTGAAATACCAAATGGACTTCTCATAGTGGGTCATGTTCAGTGAACTTGTTCTTTAACGAGCACCTACATGTTATCCTTAAGTATCCCATATACTTCAATCTATGAGATCAATTGCTTAATTCTTAAATAAGGAGGTGTAATATGTACCAGTCTTTGAGCATTGTCATTGCCTTGTCTTGACAATACAATGACCAGGAACAATTTTAGGAACATGGCTTTAATGCATAGTGATCTCATAATTGTAACAACTTTACAATTCTTTTGCGAGGCCTTTATGTTCCATGGGCTTCATCCAATGAGTACCTAATAGCTCCTTATTATTGCACTAACATGAAGGAAAACCTCTATCACATATAGTTATGCGATTAAGTATGCATTAAATGACAATATATATTCCTTGACCAATCTAATTGGCTCAAGGGCATATACCAACAATGATCCTCAATTTGTTAATAGGAGTTGATGTGAAAATGAATGAGCAAGCAAAAAAAGATAGAAAAATGGAAGAAAGAATTCTGAAGATAAAAGAGAAAGTTCAACATATTAAGACCTATTTCCTCAAGGAAAAAGAAAAGAGAAAGATACTATAGCCCTTGTAACTACATCTTCACAAGGAAAAGAAGTTGCTAAAACTTCCACATCTTTTGATGGAAGGTTGCAACTAAAGAAATTGAATTGCCAGCTTCTAACTTTGAGGGTGAAGTTGCTAAAAGAGGTGCTGAGGATGATCAAACACTAGAAATTGAGAAAAATTAAAAATATGATGAAATGGTAATTGAGACTGAAGTGAACAAGGATAGTTAGGAGTTTGAACATGAAAAATTTATTGTCATCAAACTTTTCATTTGTCCAACAGTTGGAGAATTTTTTTTCATTGAAAGGAAAGTATTAAAAGTAAATCTTTTGTTTAATGATGGTATTTCAAATTTAATGGTGTTGGGTCAAAAGATTAATTTTTTACTCATGATTCTTGACTTCATGTGTTTTTCATGATAATAAAACATTCTTCGTTCATTGGTGTCTAATCATATTATCTAAATGTGCAAGAGAAAGCTTAAATTCATTAATATATTTGGTATTTGAAAGCAAGTCCAGATGTGTCACGACCCGGTACTCCCCTCGAGCCCGTGACAACCGCCGCGGTGTCCCGGTAGACACTTATTGCCCTGAATGTCAACCCGAAACCCCGCAAGGCTTTACTATCAGTTTCTCTGTTCCCTTGTGAGCAACCATTGTCAAATATCGTGTTCTAAAATATTTTAAACTGTTTCCAACTTTAAAAAAATAAAATATTAATTTTTCGTCTCACAAGGGTATTTTGGTCATTTTTCTCAAAAAT